>NC_133328.1:196583603-196886260 GCF_042186555.1 Aquarana catesbeiana | reverse complement strand
CGTAGGATACTCCTACGCTACTTGGTGCTCACGGGACCACACTACCCCAACACATCGCACTTTTAGGAGGTACAGTTACCCTCCTCTAAAAATGGAGGGTAACTCGATAATACAATACACGATTCCTAGATGTAACCACAGTACCGCCACATAGCGAGCGAGAATTATAACTGTATAAAAACTTCAATGGTATCTAACACGATGTAAACATATTCTAACAACAATGTCAAAAAGTCATGTAGTTGTATTACAACTTTGTTGGATGATGGTGTGATGAGTTATGTATCACCTTGTATTATTATTTTGGTCCATGTGGGCCCCTTTCCTATTACAAATAAAAAAAAAAAAGAAAAAAGAAACTTCAAAATATAATTAATTGACAAGGGCGAGCCAAAGTAAATTTTATAGTAAATTGTAATGCATTTTCAGTCTGATAGGGTATGTAAAATGTTTATAATATGATGAAGAATCTTAGACCCTGATGGGCTAGGCAGAATGTTGCTTTAGCAATTTAATGAATTTACAAGCATTGTTTGTGGTTGCAACAAATTTGCTTAAATGCAAAATAAATATAAAGAACCAAAACAGTTTGTTATAGATTTCATCATGTTTTACTTTCTCAAAATGTATGTTAAAAGGGGGTGAAATGAGTGGGCAGTCCTAATTGTGATGCACCAAAAAGCGCAAAAGCAAATCCGATTTTAGGCATCAAAAATGAAATTTTTGGTGAGATACTCACAAAAGGTTAATCACTTTAGGGATGGAGACACTGTAACTTTCCTCATTAGAACACCCCAAGGCGCATCAGCTGATTAACCACTTAAGGACTGGGCCTATTTTTCAGACTTGTGTTTACAAGTTAAAATCATTTTTTTTTGCTAGAAAATTACTTAGAACCCCAAACATTATATATATTTTTTTCTAATACCCTAGAGAATAAAATGGTGGTCGTTGCAATAATTAATGCAAGCATTAATGGGCACTGGTGAGGCTGCGTTGATGGGCACTGATCAGTCTGCATTTATGGGCACTGATCAGGCTGCATTGATGGGCACTGGTGAGGCTGCATTTATGGGCACTGGCGAGGCTGCATTGATGGGCTACATTGATGGGCACTGATGAGGCTGCATTGATGGGCACTGGTGAGGCTGCGCTGATGGGCACTGGTGAGGCTGCATTGATGGGCACTGGTGAGGCTGCATTGATGGGCTGCATTGATGGGCACTGATCAGACTGCATTGGTGGGCACTGGTGAGGCTGCGCTCATGGGCACTGATGAAGCTGCACTGATGGGCACTGGTGAGGCTGCACTGATGGGCACTGGTGAGGCTGCATTGATGGGCACTGATGAGGCTGCATTGATGGGCACTGATGAGGCTGCATTGATGGGCATTGGTGAGGCTGCGCTGATGAGGCAGCATTGATGGGCTACATTGATGGGCACTGGGGAGGCTGCATTGATGGGCACTGATCAGGCTGCATTAATGGGGGTGTTTTTCAGCTGCAGGGACAGGACGACTGGTTGCAATCGAGGGAAAGATGAATGCGGCCAAGTACAGGGATATCCTGGATGAAAAGCTTCTCCAGAGTGCTCAGGACCTCAGACTGGGCCAATGGTTTACCTTCCAACGAGGCAATGACCCTGAGCACACAGCTAAAATAATGAAGGAGCGGCTTCACAACAACTCCATGACTGTTCTTGAATGGCCCAGTCAGAGCCCTGACTTAAACCCAATTGAGCATCTCTGGAGAGACCTAAAAATGGCTGTCCACTAACGTTTACCATCCAACCTGACAGAACTGGAGAGGATCTGCCAGGAGGAATGGCAGAGGATCCCCAAATCCAGGTGTGAAAAACTTGTTGCATCTTTCCCAAAAAGACTCATGGCTGTATTAGATTAAAAGGGTGCTTCTACTAAATACTGAGCAAAGGGTCAGAATACTTAGGACCATGTGATATTTCAGTTTTTCTTTTTTAATAAATCTGCACAAATGTCAACAATTCTGTGTTTTTCTGTCAATATGGGGTGCTGTTTACAATAATGAGGAAAAAAAATGAACTTAAATGATTTTAGCAAATGGCTGCAATATAACAAAGAGTACAAAATTTAAGGGGGTCTGAATACTTTCCGTCCCCACTGTATAAGGACAGCAGCCACACTAGTGTGCAGTGTGAGATGGTATAGGAAACAACATAAATTGCAAGAGTATTCCAAAGTTATTATAGTGCTCTAACTATTATAAATATTATTAGAAATATTATTTAAAAATTTATGGAATAACTACTTCCAAACCTATGCAAATACTTAAATGGCCTGGGTGAGGGGGAAGAAATGAGGAGAGAGTCATTATTGGCGTATAATACGGTAATACCAAAAGAGGGAAAAGATGCCACCTTATGTTCCAGTTATAGACCAATAGCACTGATAAATGCTGATACAAAATTATTCACTAAAGTGATACAGAAGTATAAGACACAAGGATAAAGACAAGGATAAAAAAGCTGATGCTGGAGTGGATCCATGAGGAAGGAAGGGAAAGGAAAGACAATGGTGTAAGAACATTATTATTGTTAAGAAAATAAAGAAGTGGGGAATCCCCGAGTCTTACTTCTGTCTATAGATGCAAAAAAAGCATTTGACAGGGTAGACTGGGGATTCATGATGGAAACAATAGAAAACCTGGGATTAGGGCCCAAATTGATCCAATGGATCAAAAATGTATATAAGTACCCGACAGCTTCAGTCAAAATAAATGGAGACATATTCTTACCATTTGAGATGTTCAATGGGACAAGACAAGAATGCCCACTGTCGCCTCTCCTATATGTATTGACGCAGCAACCATTCTTGGCAGCTATTCGGAAGAGCGTAGATGTGGAGGAAGCGAAGATGGGGGGAATAGAACACATGCACATCCTGACGATGTTTTATTATACATATCCAAGCCCAGACTATCAATTCCAAATTTAATGAAAGAACTGGGAAAATATGGGGAATAATCAAGTTTTAAGGTAAACCCAATAAAATCAGAAATTGAGAATTTGGTCTAACCAAGAAGGAAGCAACAGCATTACAAAATGAATTCCCATTTACATGGGTGGAGAAAGAACTAAAATATCTTGGAATAAAACAAACAGCCTCCGTAGATTAAATGTACTTAAGCAAATTATATCCCACTACTAAATGAGATTTAGCCTAGGTTCACATTGGAGCGATTTGTCATGCAATTTGAGGCTGGGTTCTTACCTATGCGACTTAGATGCGGGTTTTTCCCCGCATTCCAATTTGCATAGCAGGAGAATGTGACTGGCTCCCTTTAGAGCCGGTTCACATATCTCCGTTGCGGCTGCGAAGCGCACTGCACAGAAAAGTGTGTCTTTGGCTCAGTTTTAGGGCCGAATTCAGGCATAGAATTGGCCCTGATTCATCCCTGAAACGGGGAACAGGGATGCAAAGTACTCCTGTGCGATCCTCAGCGGGTTACAGTGTGAACCCGGCCTGAAAGATGAAATTGCATGACAAATCGCAACCTATTGGAGGCAATGACACTGTTCCAATTGGTGTGACACACCGATTTGCGAAATTAGTTCCTGCACTACTTTTGCCAATTTCAGGTGCGACTTCAATAGACATCTGCGCATGAAGCCACACAGATGTCTATCAAGTAGCACCTGAAATCGCGTTGACCTTGCTACTTTGAAATCACGCTACTTCAAGTGAAGTGGGCGTGATTTCAAAGTAGCATCAATGTGAAACAGGGCTCAATCGGAGATAAAAAAAATATCAATATGTCCGCTATCCTAGGTAGGAAGGATAAATATGATAAAAATGGCCATACTCTCGAAAATAATATATAAAATCCAAATGTTACCAATAGCATTTCCACAGAATTTTCTGAGAACCTTGCATAAAATGATTGTAAAATATATATGGCAAGATAAGAAGCCAAGGTTACAGTATCCGAAATTAAGTAGAGATAAAATGCACGGGGGGATTGGTAGCACCAGACATAAAAAGATATTACAATGCAGTAATATTAACACTGATGGCAGAATGGACAAACACAGAAAATGCAAAAGATGGGTTAGTATGGAAAACACTTTTGGATAAAAATATATGGATACCAAAAAAATACAGAACACTGGATAGGGACACGCACGATTTGACTAGAAACATCTTTAACCGCTTCCCAATCACTGCACGATGATATACGTCAGCAGAATGGCACGGGTGGGCAAAAGGGCGTATAGGTATGTCCCCTTTAAGAAGCGGCACTGCGGGCGCGCCTGCCGCATTCTCCGTGACCGCGGGACTCGATGTCTGCCCTGATCGTGTCACGGAGAGTTAGAACGGAAAGATGCCTTTGTAAACAAAGCATGTCCCCATTCTGCCTAGTGTCATGATAGAGATCACTGCTCTCTGTCATCGGGAGCAGTGATCGCTGTCATGTGTGTTGAAGCCCATCCCCCTCACAGTTAGAATCACTCCCTAGGACACACTTAACCCCTTCATCGCCCCCTAGTGGTTAGCATTTTTATAGCACTGATCGCTGTATAAATGACAATGGTCCCAAAATAGTGTCAAACATGTCCAATGTGTCCGCCATAATGTCACAGTCATGATAAAAATCGCAGATCACCGCTATTATTAATAAAAAAAATGAATAATAATAAAAATGCCATAAAACTATCCTCTATTTTGTAGACGTTATAAATTTTGCGCAAACCAATCAATATACGCTTATTTTTATTTGTATTTTGTATATTTTTGGGGGATATTTATTATAGCAAAAAGTAAAAAATATAGCTTTTTTTTCAAAATTGTCATTCTTTTTTTGTTTATAGCGCAAAAATTAAAAAATGCAGAGGTAATCAAATACCACCAAAAGAAAGCTCTATTTGTGGGAAAAAAGGACATCAATTTTGTTTGGGTACAACGTTGCATGACCGCGCACGACCGCGATTCGGCACTGCGTCGCGAAGCGACGCAGTGCCGAATCGCAAATAGTGCTCTGGTCAGGAAGGGGGCAATTCCTTTAGGGGCTGAAGTGGTTAAAATATGGGATGTAATATACAGACATGAATAATGGGAATATAATTCCCCACTAATTGCACTTTTTGGGACAATTTTTTTTTTTACCAGGCAAAGGGATACACTTTGGAGTTTGGATTGAAAAGGCACAATTAAAAGATATATTATATAAAGGAAAAATAAAAACCTTTCAGGAACTAAAAAGTAAAAGCGAGCTATTAAAGATAAATGAGTGGCGATACCAACAGCTGAAACACTTGATAACAACAATACCACAGCCAATTAGAACAGCGGAGAACCTGAACCCAATAGAACGGTTGTGTAGTGTACAGACAACACTGAAACATGTAATATCTCAGATCTATAAGATACTCACGGACCTAGGAGGGTCAGGAAAGACCCCCATTCAAATGGGAAGGAGGTTAAAGTGATGGGTGGAGTACACGAATACGCGACTGATATAAAAATGATAGAAATTAATTAAGTGCTTAGCAAGATGGTATCTAACATCTGAGAAAGTCCAAAGGTATCAACAGGAAAAATCCCCACTATGTTGTAGAGGATGTAACCAAATAGGTAACATGGCCCATATATGGTGGGATTGTATCAAAATAAAGGAATACTGGCAAGAGATACAATACTACATAGGAAAAATTACGGGGAAGGAGATCTAAAAATATCCATGAACATGTTTATTTCATAGAACAAGCATTACTACAAACCAATATAAAAAAACAATGATCCCACAGTTATTGAATGCAGCGAAGGGAATAATACCAAAAAATGGCTAGACCTGGAAAAACCTACAATAAAAGAATGGTTCGAGGGAATAGACTACATTTATAAAATGGAATATTTAAGTAGTAGAGAAGAAGGCAGGTAGAGAGATTCAATATTGTGTAGGATAAATGGATAGAGTTTAAGAAAACAAGGCAGTATACAGAAAAGTGGATGTAAAAGGCAGTGGAAAGGAAGAGGAGCGGGGGGGAGGGGAGAAGATGAAGAGCGATAAGAGCGACCGACATAGGGGAGGGAGGGGGGTTGGACAACATTTAAATGAGGTTAAAGGGTCTTATTGTTTTTTTATAGCTGTGTTTATTGAAATAACGTATTGTATATAAATGTTGTTTATAATATAAAATCAAATAAAGTTTAAAAAAAAAAAAAAAAAAGTTCCAGGGTGGGAAACTACTACTACTACTATGCAACAAGATTGTGTTTGAATCTGATAAAATTAGATCACACACTTGGTTGCACTGTAAGGGCAATTACAGATGTGGTGTGACTGTGCTCTTGCTGCACACATATCACCATGGGGAATGTTGTGTGTTCATATTCTAATGGCAAGCAAAACAAATTAATGTCTCTTTATAACTGCAACGCCCGTTATGTAATATATGTCATTACATGCACCATTTGCAATGTTCAATGTATCGGTTGCACCACGAGACGCCTTAGGGATAGGTTTCAGGAACACCTATCTAGTGTAGAGAAGAAATTCTCCACCAATGTTGCCAAACACTTCAGTCAATTTCATGAAGGTAATACCTCGGCTGTTGGCGTGCAAATTATAGAGAAGATCCATACACCCAAACAAGGCGGCGATGTTTTCATACTTCTCTGTAAAAGGGAAGTTTTTTGGATTTATTATTTTAAGACCTGCATTCCGTTTGGGATGAACTTTGAGTGGGATATCACACATTACTATGACTATTCATTTCCCACTCATAAAAAGGAGGGGGGTTGCCCTTGTTTAGCGATCTTTTGCGATATTGTGTGATTTTTTGCTTTGCATTTTTTTGCTTTTGCTCTCTTTCCTTGTACTTCAAAAGCAACTGATCTTGGGTGTTCCTTCTTCTTATGCCCTCTGTGTCTCCTGATTGTAGGCATTGTGCCAGTTTCCATATGTGCCTTACCTGGGATATATATAAATAAATAAATACTAAATAGCTCCTTTGGTCATATAGTGTAAAATACTTGCAATACGCATACACACATATGTAGTCTCCACAGAAGGGTAAAACATTTTCCTTGATTAATATATTTGATTGGTGGGTATCTATATGTGTGTGTAGATTTTTTTCTATTATTTATGCAGTTTTGCATTTCTAGCATCCATTTTTCCCCCTGGATAGACATTAAGAGTTTTTTTTTTAAAGTATGGTATATATTTATATACATTATTTAATTATTTAAATATCTACTTCACATTATTTTCGCTAATTTTTCTGTTTTTGTTTTTTATACATTTCTTGCTTATATGTTTACATTTTCTTTTCTCTGTTTATTTACTCTGTAACCATATTAGGATGTTTTTTGGCAACTAAGAAATGATTTTACGCTTGGTGAGGCTTTGTGTTGATTGTTCTCAGGTTGCAGGTGTTTTGGGTTTTGGGTTAGGCCTTTGATTTGATACATGCCTTTAAATAGCCTGTACTGAGAACATTTCAATTGTTGTGAACAAGCACGGTTCTTTCATGTGAAACGCGTCATCTATTCATTCTTGCAAGTTTGTCTGGCTTATGACAATAAAGAAAATTCAACAGCATCTTTTGGAATTGACTGTGCAATCAATTTTTTCTCTTCTTCTGTATTATTATACCAATGGCTCCTGAAGAAGTGGATTAAATCCAGGAAATGCATCAAGCCTTGAGATCATAATTTTTGGATATGATACACTGTATTTTTACAATGTTGTTTATAAATTTGTATTGTGATGTTATAACAATGACGCTATAGGGTTTTTTAAATTTGAGCTAATAAATTTGTATTTATAGACAAAAAATGTCTCATTTCATTTTTTGCAATTTTATTTGATGGGCTGCAGCCAGGGAAGTAGCCAGGTTTCTAAGCATTAGACTAGCATCTGCAAAAAGATTTATTTTATTTTGTCTATGATTAAATGTATAGCCAGTGATCCTAGGGTGGGACTGGATAGATTCTGCCAAAAGTTTTTTTAGGAGGTTAAAAATGAAGGAGGAGAGTGGGCAACCTTGGTGTGTTCCATTGTTTATAGGGAAGGGCTTAGACAGCTTTTTAGATGCGTATGCTTGGGCAGTTGGAAAGGAATATAAGGCCATAAGTATTGTGCCTGAGAATCCAATTTTTTTAGAAGCCAAGTAAGCTAGGCCCAGTGTATTCTTTGAAATGCATGCTTGGCATCCGAGGCAGGAAGCAGAGAAGGCACTTTGATAGTTTCTGCATGGTGTATTCTATTAGGGATTTTACAGGTTGCATATAATGCATGTCTGCCCTTAGTAAATCTAATTTGGTCCAGTGACATTAGAGTAGGGATAACTTCCATTAAATGCTGGGCATTCATTTTTGTTTAGTGGTGTTCAGTAGTGATATAGGGTGAAAACTTTGAGGGGTAACCAGCTCTTTCCCTGGCTTGGGGATGGTAACAATAATTTCTTTCAGCATGTCGGAAGGAAAAAAACAGAAGACACGGCTTGTAAATAATGTTGTATATAAGATTCAGGTATGGGCCTAAGACATTTTAAAGAGTTTATAATACTTACTAGAAGAACCATTGGGTCCAACGGATTTACCACTAGGTAAAGATTCTAGTGATATTCTGATACAGTGAACGGTGCATTTAAGCTCTCTAATTGTAGTTCAGAAAGTTTAGGCAATTTTGGTTTAGCAAGGAATGTAGGTATGGGCAGTTTCACACTGCCCTGGGTGCGGTTACACTGCACTATGGGCAAAGCTAACCTGTAGTTTCAGAAAGTGCACCAAAGATGCAGTATGCAGGAGCTTTTAGTGCACTTTCTGAAACCGCACCAAAACAACAGAACCTCATAAAAGTCTATGGAAAAGCAGACGTCTTCTGCCTCCCTCCCCACAGCGCTCCTGGCTCCTCCTCTTTGGCAAGTGCCCCCATAGAAGGCCACTTCCCATGAGGGAATGCATGTGGGGTTGGTCCAGAGCCACCCTATTTGTATCTACAGTATATACACAGACAGCATGGTTCAGCCCTGCCCCCCGCTCCCTCATCACAAAATGTGATTGACAGTAGTGGAGGCCAATGGCTCCAGCTGCTATCAGTCTGCCCTGTGAGGAGGGAGAGCGCAGAGAGACGCTGCTCTCTTGCTCAGCACTAGATTGAAATTAGGCTCATGTAAGTTTAACAAGGGTGAGGGGGGAAATCTGTAGCACAGAACGTTTTTACCTAATGCATAGAATGCATTAAGGTAAAAAAATGTAAGGCTTTAGAACTGCTTTAAAAACATGGTGGTAACTCAGAATTGCTGATGGTTGTTAACTTACATTAGTTTCAAGATGCTGGATAGTAGATTGGAAGTTTAACTAGCTGTTGGCAAAATAGATGTAATCTGTGAAACCTCAAGAGGCAAAGCTTAGGTATATGTCTTGAACTGTAGTAAAAATAGAAACAAAAAAAAGAAGCAAGAAAACACAGGAGGTAATGAAAACAGGCCATATATTGAAACCAGCGCTTCCCATGTGTCTTTTATTTGCCTTAATATCTGGCGTTTCACGCCATGAAGAAGAGCATATTCATAACATCTGTGTTGCTACTCAATGGACCATAGCTTGTACACTCTTTTTCACAAATTATTAACAGGATAGATATGATTATGTTGTTGGAAAGGCTTTTCCATACACTACATGACAATATGCCCCTTTTTACGGCCAACACTTGGTTTTATCATAACTTGCTCTTTTCTGATTCTTATATTTGTTTCTCCTTCTGGAATTTCTGATTACTCAACTTGTTCTTGCGGTGTATGGTATACATGGCTATTTGATTACTTTTGCCATCTCTTTTGTTTTTTGCATCCTCATGAAAGCTGTTGTACTTTCTGTTGGAGTCTTTGAATGGCCATTCGCCAACCAGCCATGTTGCGGAATCGGAGGAGATAATGTGGTATTTATTATTGGCCTTTGAGTTGTTGCTTTGACCAAAGTCCAGTCCAGGAACAGGAGGAGGAGGAGTTCTTGGACCGAAAATTGGTTGCTTTATTAATCGTGACCAATTATGTCATATTCCTTTACTGCGGGAGCTCCAGGAGAATAATCCAGATGTTTTTCAGAATTATCTCCGGATGACTGACCCCTGCTTTCACAAACTCTTGGCATTGTTTACCCCCTATATTAAGAAGCAGGACAAAGCAGGACACATGCATGAGTCTTTTATTTTATTTTTTGGTTGAATAATAATGATTTGGTTTGGTATATTATCTATATTTTTGGATGCATAGAATGCACTTTTTGGTTAAGTTCTATTGGCAGATAGCATGTCTAATCTTATTTGTTTTCTTTTTTTAATGCACAATAAAAAAAATTGTGGAGAATAATACTTGGCTATGTGTTTTACTTCGAATGACAGTTTGTTAATAGGCAGTTACATTTTAAAAAATATACAATGAAAAAATTGACAAGGGACATCAACATAGTTGTATCTTTGATCTTAAAAACTACGGGATAATGGTGTTGTGGTAACTTGCCCAAATAAAAAAAAAGCATAATAATATTATTCTTGATATCACTAGAAAAGAAAGCCTTTGAAAATTTGTTTGCAATAACCTCATGAAAGCTGTTGTACTTTCTGTTGGAGTCTTTGAATGGCCATTCGCCAACCAGCCATGTTGCGGAATCGGAGGAGATAATGTGGTATTTATTATTGGCCTTTGAGTTGTTGCTTTGACCAAAGTCCAGTCCAGGAACAGGAGGAGGAGGAGTTCTTGGACCGAAAATTGGTTGCTTTATTAATCGTGACCAATTATGTCATATTCCTTTACTGCGGGAGCTCCAGGAGAATAATCCAGATGTTTTTCAGAATTATCTCCGGATGACTGACCCCTGCTTTCACAAACTCTTGGCATTGTTTACCCCCTATATTAAGAAGCAGGACAAAGCAGGACACATGCATGAGTCTTTTATTTTATTTTTTGGTTGAATAATAATGATTTGGTTTGGTATATTATCTATATTTTTGGATGCATAGAATGCACTTTTTGGTTAAGTTCTGTTGGCAGATAGCATGTCTAATCTTATTTGTTTTCTTTTTTTAATGCACAATAAAAAAAATTGTGGAGAATAATACTTGGCTATGTGTTTTACTTCGAATGACAGTTTGTTAATAGGCAGTTACATTTTAAAAAATATACAATGAAAAAATTGACAAGGGACATCAACATAGTTGTATCTTTGATCTTAAAAACTACGGGATAATGGTGTTGTGGTAACTTGCCCAAATAAAAAAAAAGCATAATAATATTATTCTTGATATCACTAGAAAAGAAAGCCTTTGAAAATTTGTTTGCAATAATTCCGTCAGTATCACCAGCAAAGCAGCTTCATTATTATCCCATTAAAGAAGAAGAGAATGTGCGCTGGATTTCGAGGTGTTATAATTTGCCACGTCACGAATGTTAATTCTCCATTACGAGCGCTAGTTTACAAGACCGAATAATAAATTAATCAATATGTGGCGATAACTAACCTGTGTAACAATATGATGATAAAAATATAATCAAAATAATCGATGAATAAACACAGATAGTGAGTAATAAATATAGCAGCTAAATAATAAAGTGCAAAACAAATCTAAAAAATGCAATAATAAATATCCTGCTTCATTGACAAACTCTTCAAAAGTGCAATATAAAGTGCATTAGTGAGTGACACAGCTGAAAAATATATAACTAGTGAATGTATAAAGATTCCAATACAGTGCAATAAAAATAAAGTGAGATCCACTGAACCATAAGTAGAAATCCCAAAAACTGGGATCAGAACGCCTTGCGGCAGTCCATATGTGAAAAAAAGTGCAAGTGCAACAAACGATCAATGTGAAAGAAAAAAGAACGATGTCTATTCCATCCAATCACAATCCGGAGTGCGCCACCTGTTTCCCCAGCCTCTCACCTCTAGAAGCGGCCCCCACGGGCCGAGTTGAGCTTGGATCGACAGATAGTGCAGATTTCCTCAAACGATCAACCTCCAATGGTCACCTCAAAGGAACACACGATATCCAGCAAGCAGCTTCGATCTCCAGTCTCCAGAATTAAGAAACACGGAACTCAGCAATCAGAATGAATACTTCCGGTCACGGCCGTGACCAGAAGTGAACAACACCTGGCTCTTCCCTGACGCGTTGTGTCACTGCTCACGTAACTTTGAAAAATCAGGTAGTGTAGAGTGGAGTAAGTATTTAATGTATTGTTGTAGCTGGGTAGGTTTCACAGATTTGAAAATACCACAGATTTTAACATTATTACATTGTGATCTGTATAGGGTATTGCTAAACGTGCTCACCTTAGTGTAGTTTGTCTGTGTTTCCATCATCCTGGACTCCCTGAAGATGGTGTGGATGGTGCTGGAGAGACAAGTTGTAAGAAAGGTTTCTATATGGGAGATTTGTGGGAGCAGTGGGTTTGCTGGCCTCCAGTAGAAGAGCTGTCAGGCACCACCATTTTGGTTGATCCTCTGCGTTGATGGAGGAAAAAACTCTGGTAATTTCTGTGGCCTTAAACTGTCTTTCCTTTTACAGGTCATGCTGCTGCTTGCCTAGGTCTGTGAAGGGCAGGCGATGATGTTAGTGTCTTAAGGCAATGCTAGTGGGATGTAGAGCTAAAGTAAAAGCAGAGCTCTCAAGCTGTGTGACCATTCAGCTCATGCACTAGCCAGGCCCTCCTCTGCACATTGGGTTTTTGAAGTGAACACAACCAAGTATTTAGTAAATCTACCCTAGTGTATTTTTCTTGTTTGTATTTATACATCAGTGCTTTTGTCCCTGACATACCTTACAATATAGTAACCAGTTTGGATAAACAGGCAAAACTAAAACTGAATGGGTAGGGGACCAAAAGAAAAGAGCAGTTAAATTGTTTGTTACCTCAACATTTCATATTCCTTATATGTGCCTGCTGTACCATGTACTTGTATGAGAAAGTGTCCTCTTCCCTTTGTATTGCTTCCTTTATGTAAAATCCCTAGCGTTCCTGCCAGTACCTCTGTTTTCCTATTAAAACTGACCATACTAAGCAAGAGAGCACGCCGTGATCAGTTTCTAGCTGTACTGGGAACTTAGCCTGCTCTCTTCCAATGATCAGACTTGTGCTGACATGACTTCCCTGCACAGCCTTTCACTAGAAGCTCAGTGTGCTGCTGCTTCTCCTCCCCCAGCTCTTATGCAGCTGAGAACAGAGGAAATGTGATCATTTATAAAAAAAGGGAAAAAGGGTATTTACAATGTTTTTTTTATATCCATACACAAATGTTTTGCCTTTCATTTAAATTTTAAACTGTATGGCTTGTTTTACAAGGTATAATCACTTTAAGCTGGCATACACTGTGTGAAATTAGCACTGTATGTGGCCCCTTTCTGGCCTGAAAAAATCAAAGAAGCTCCCAGAAGTGCTGTAGTTTGCCTTAGCCTTTAAATGCAGAGAATAATATAAACAAAGTCAGTTGCTAAAACTCTTTGGGTAATTTACTAAATGCATAGAGCATGTTAAAGCTGGCCATACAAAGTTAGAATTCCTTGTTGATTTGGAGTAATGGGCTGAAATTGTAACAGTCGTTGCTCTGCCGGCCCAACAAAAGTCGATTACTGAATCGACTTTTGTCAAAAAATCCAGCCCAGAAATTGTTGGCCAAACAGCCTCTGCTGCCAATCATATGTAAGCACTGTTCCCAAATTCTGACAGCCGATGCTAGTGTATTTCAGAATAAAATGGCCCCACGGGGGCAGATGTTCAGCAAAAATCCAGTCACTTTGAAGCAGGGAGAAATCTGTTTATTTAAGTGTTCTTGCATAGCAAGACCACTTACTGTTATCTCACATATATATTATTCTTATTATTATAGCCAAATTTACCACCCTAACTCCTCCCACAGTTTTTACACTACATAGACAAGTAATATACCGAAACGTGCGGATTGTTCCCGAATGGTGTGCTATTACTTTGTGGAACGTTTCGCCGAATGGTTCACAAAATATTGTCATTTTTGCGGCGAAATTGGTCCCATAGGAATGAATGGGGAAACTAGAGTGGGAGATGACAAAAGCTGGAAAATCAGAACATGATTTCTAAACTGCCGCCACTCCCTCATTTTCAAGCCCACCTACACAAATCTTATATCAAAACGTTCAGCTATCCCTGCTGCCACTAAACATGTCCACGGCTAAGCCATAGTCCTGATAGTTTTCACAATATGACCATTTGTTTGTAACTCACGCCGTCCATTGACATTCATTGAAACTACACTCTAGCCCCCTCCAAATTTGAAGGGCAATTTCTAAACTGCGACCGTGCCTTCATTTTTAATATTTCACAGACATACTATACATCAAAATCTAGGTCTGGGTCTTGTGATTCTCACAATATAAAGATCTTCGCTGTAGGATGTATAGTTTTTAAAATACGGCCATTTGTTTAGAGGTCATTTCAGGAAATTTTAGCCATTAATCAGAGTGTACTGTTAGTGTTTGTTTTGTTGCCATGGTTACCAAAGCTTCTGTTATACACAGGGGGGAAGGTGGCTGGAGCATCTCAGCTGATTACAGAGCCCGGGGGAGGGGACAGACACACCATGTACTGATTTATAATAGAGGAATATGATGGGGCAGTTTTGATGGAGTAATTCTGATGGGGCAGTTTTGATGAAGCAGTATTTGGGAAGCATAAACAGGGCATGAGCGTTGCTAGGAAACAGTGGTTGTAAACACAAGATGCTGAGACACTCCAAATGCATGTGACTTCATCTGCTAGACTTGATAATGCTTGTAGACTCCTCCCACAGTTTTCACACTACAGAGACAAGTAATATACCGAAACGAGCGGATTGTTCCCGATTGGTGTGTTATTACTTTGTGGAATGTTTTGCCGAATGGTCCACGAAATGACGTTTTTGCGGCGAAATTGGTCCCATAGGAATGAATGGCGAAATGTTCAAAACTAGAGTGGGAAGTGACAAAAGCTGACAACCCCATGATCAGCCAAAACATTATGACCACCCCATGATCAGCCAAAACATTATGACCGCCCCATGTAAAAAAAAAAATATTTTTGAAAAAAAAAAAAAATTTTTGAAAAAAGTAAAAAAATAATTTTTGAAAAAAAAAAATCATTTTTGAAAAAAAAAAAATATATATTTTTGAAAAAAAAAATATTTTTGAAAAAAAAAAATTATTTTTGAAAAAAAAAAAATATTTTTGAAAAAAAAAAAATATTTTTGAAAAAAAAATTTCTTTTAAAAAAAAAAATATTTTTGAAAAAAAAATATATTTGAAAAAAAAAATTATTTTTGAAATAAAAAAATTCATTTTTGAAAAAAAAAATTACCTTTGAAAAAAAAAATTACCTTTGAAAAAAAAAATTACTTTTGAAAAAAAAAATCATTTTTGAAGAAAAAAAAATCATTTTTGATTAAAAAAAATTCATTTTTGAAAAAAAAAAATTACTTTTGAAAAAAATGTTCAGCTCTTTCAGCGAATGATGGAACTTTTTTACTACTATTTAAGCTTTTTAACACTTTTCACAGTTACTCAAGCCACTCCACCCCACCCAGTTACTCCGCCCACTCCAGTTGTAGAGGCAAGAACACTTTCACAATTTCCCCAGAAATTGTACCTTTTCTAGTTGTGTTTGTTTTTTAGCCTGCAGGGCTGCGTAAATTACGCTCAATGCTATGCTAATCACAATCTGTTATTGAAAGGCATTTTGGGGGGGGGGGTAGCAATCTTTTAAAGTATATGAGTATATGTGAATTATGTGAATCCTTCCCTTATAAAACAGCACATTCAGTTTAAAATAGAAATGCAAGGCAAAATGTTTTTGTGAGTACATACTATATATATATATATATATATATATATATATATATATATATATATATATACTGTATATGTTATTTATATATATATATATATATATATATATATATATATATATATATATATATATATATATATATATATAACTTTTTATGAGTGATAACATGACCTCCTTTCTCAGCTGCATAAGGGGCTTAGAGAGCTGGGGATAGAGATTGCAGGGGGTGTGTCAGCAGTAGACAGAGAATCGGCAGTACACTGATCCTCCCAGTGAGGAACTGTACAGGGGGCATGCCAGCAGAAGTCTAACCATTGGAGGACAAGCAGGCTGTGCCTTCTGTGCCTTCTTAGAATACTAAGAAAAAAACTACCACACTGGGTGGATGGGTGGATAGATAAATATGCTTTTACATCTGGCATGGTCAGTGTGAAATAGGAAAGCAGGGGGACCGCCTGGATCACCAGGTATTTTAAACAAAGGAAGCAATGCAAAGAGAACAAGATACTATTTCATACAAGTACATGGTACAACAGACACATATCAGAAATATGAATTGTTGGAGTAACATATACTATAAGGTTACTAAACACCATTTTTTAACTTCCGGGCAGCACAATTGCAAGTTCAACAATACTGTTGAACTGTGCTGAACTCATGTATGGTCAATGCCGCAGATCCGCCTGATGCCTTCACATAGATCTGTGTTATTTTTACTAGTTTGGGGGGCAGCTTGTAAATAAAAATAATGGTAACCAGTGCAGAAATTTCACATGCTGTGAATAATTTATGGGGCAGCCATAAAATGGAAGGTTGCATTTAATTCTGCTACAAAGGCTCGATAGAAATAGCTAACGTAAAAGCATTATATATTTCTCCAAAACACATTTGTGAAAGTTTATAGGACAACAACGCTCTATAAACCTTCAAACAGCTGTGCATTTTTAGACTGATATAACTAACCTATCACAAGATACAGACAAACTATAAACAATATTACGTTTTCCAGAGTTGCTTTATTCAACAAGAGTGTGATCCATAAAATCACCCTGATTCAGCTTTGTGGTTACTCATATGTTCCTACTTATCATCACTCCGTTTTACATATTCAGGTCATTACTACGGAAAGCTAATCAAGGGGAGATTTGTGATTTTGACACTCCAAAAAGCTTAACAAATTGCTGATTTTCCAGTGCCACTGTTAACAACACACATGGCAATGAAAGTAAGGCATTCTTGTAATATGACTGAGCAGGACTGTAGCAAGGAAGTTCACATAGGGAAAGTATACACTTTCCAAATCTACTTTCCTCATGCAGTGGGTTCCTTTTTTAAGGATATGTTCTATTAGAAGAGCTTTCTAAAAACTGAAATCAAGTCCACCCTGAATACTGAAGCTTATAGTAAACACTATTTGAACAGCTTAACTTTTGCTTGAACATTCCAGTGGTGAAGTATCCCTGTCAAAGCAATAGCATCACTCTCTTGCAGGTTTACTTATATTTTATTTACTAATTTTTTTTTTTTTTAAAGCTGAACTCCAGGCAGAAATATTTTTACATAGTTTGACAGAAGATTCTTTACCTTTAACCATACCTCCCAACTTTTTGAGATGGGAATGAGGGACACCTATCAGCAAAATCATCCAGGCATAGGACACACCCCCTGCCATGCCCCCTTAAAGGAGAATTGTACAAAAAAAACAAGATTGTTTAAACCCACAATTGCTTTTTTACCACTACTATTCCTTTATATTGGCTTTTGGAATTTACAAATGCAGCAATTTAGAAATCAGATGAAAGATTTAGTGCTGGAAAACACTTTTTGATAGATAAAAACATCTATATAGATCAGACCAAAATGAGGGACAAATGAGGAGGAATGAGGGACAGAGGGAAATTGCTCCAAATCAGGGACAGTCCCTCGAAATCAGGGACAGTTGGGAGCTATGCCTTTAACCACTTAGGCCCCAGAAGGATTTATCCCCCTTTTTTGCAATATGACACTGCATCACTTTAACTGACAATTGTGCGGTCATGCAACGTTGTACACAAACAAAATTGATGTCCTTTTTTCCCACAAATAGAGCTTTCTTTTGGTGGCATTTGATCACCTCTCCGGTTTTTATTTTTTGTGCTATAAACAAAAAAAGACTGACAATTTTGAAAAAAAAAAAAAAAAACAATATTTTTTACTTTTGCCATAATAAATATCCCAAAATGTAAAACATTTCTTCAGTTTAGGCTAATATGTATTCTTCTACATATTTTTGGTAAAAAAAAAATCGCAAAAGTTATAGTGTATACAAAATAGGGGATTTATTTATGGCATTTTTATTATAAGTTTTTTTTTTTTTTACTAGTAATGGCGGTGATCAGCGATTTTTAGCAGGACTGTGACATTGCGGCGGATAGATCGGACACTTTTGACACTTTTTTGGGACTAGTAACATTTATACAGCGATCAGAGCTAAAAATAGCCACTGATTACTGTATAAATGACACTGGCAGGGAAGGGGTTAACACTAGGGGGGCGATCAAGGGGTTAAGTGTTCCCTAGGGAGGTGTTTCTAACTGTGCGGGGAGTGGACTGACAGGGAGTAGAGAGAGATCGCTGTTTCTGATCATTAGGCACGGATGATCTCTCTCTACCCCCCTGTCAGGACAGGGATCTGTTTTTTTACATTCACAGATCCCCGTTCTGGTTCTCTGTAGAGGGATCGGCGGACATCGCAGCTGCCAGCCACGAGCATCTGCTCCGGTGTCGTGCCGTGGGCGCACACGCACGCCTGCTATTGCTTTAAAGTGTCTGACCTACACCTACGGCGATTTTGTGCAGATGTGCCAACCTGCCGCAGTATAATGATGGTAGCTGGTTGGCAAGCGGTTAAACAATGTAATTATGGGGTTAATTTACTAATACTGGAGAGTGCAAAATCTGGTGCAGCTCTGCATAGAAACCAATCAGCTTCCAGGGTTTTTTATGCTATGCCATGTTATCCTATGCCATAGCAAGTCTAAGCAGTTGTTAATAAGTTATCTTGTTGTTTCTTGATTTACCCTTGACTAATACCATCCTATGGCCATGTATTTGTATGGCCCTATTGTGAATATATGATGCATTACCATATCTAGAGGTTCCATGGGCAGTGGTTGGCTATATACATGAGTCCCCATATCCACTGTATAACTTGATCATGGTTCTGGCCCATGCACTCATTTGAAAAAATTACATTATTATGTTTTTTTTGTATATATGTCTTTACTGCATGCCATATATTGGTTTCTTATGTTAAATTTTAATTTGTTTAGAGCACATATTTAAGCTCCCGAAGAAGTGCTTTGTTGTGAAATATGTAGAGCTGAGCTTCATTAAGCTACCTCAAAACACAACAATCTCTTGTGGACAGAGAAAGCCTTACATCCATTGGCTGAGACGTTTGCACCTGTGTAGGATTGATGTGGGCCTATTAGACTCAATAGTAGCTTAATTTCGAATAGTGGTGTTGTACCTATATGATTTTAGACAAATTTTATGTTTTTTACGATATGAAATTAATTTCATATTTTATATAAACTTGTAGTTGTGTTGGTGTCTAAAAAGTCCATGGTTTGTTCACTTCAATTTGTTTGCATTATTGGGAAGTACCACCCTGTGATGGTGTAATTTACCTTATTCTCATATGTGAACAAGTTGAAATTAGAAGCTGATTGGCTACCATGCACAGCTGCATCAGATTTTACACTCTCCAGTTTTAGTAAATCAATCCCTATTTCTTCCAAAGCAGTATTCTACCCACTGAGTAATCACATTTTTGCTCCTGCATAATAAGGGTTTATTCATGTTTCTTTTGTTTCAAAAGACCAGTGCTCAGTATCCTAACTTCTTCCCTGGCCACCAGTACTGTAACACGCCTGTGTAATTCATTCACAGGGTAGTGGGAGGACAAAGCATTATTCTACCAACTGTTTAGGTTATTCATTAGAATAGTCGTAGAACCCAGGTCTTGATAGAACCCTCCCACTGTTTAGTTAATTTACAGTGTAGTGGATGAAGTTGGGTCCCAGTCTGGCTCAGTGTAGTGAAAGGACCCAGGTGCTGGTCTGAACTGCTCACCACTAGTGTAACTGAACTGACAGACCCATGTAGTGTTCTGAGACCTGCCAAATTTCCTTAGGATGTGACATTGGACACCTCACTGATTCTACCTCCTAGCGGCTGAGCATAGCTGCAGGACCTGAAAAGGCTGTGACATATTCCATTTAAAACTAATACTGATTTATCAGAATAGAGGTAAGTATCAGAAAAATTATCTGCTTGTATTTACTGTGCATAAGAAATAAAAACTTATTATTCATGCCCCCCCCCCAAGTTCATGTGAGACCCTTCAGGTCTTGTATAGATGTTGAGGGGTCTATACACAAAAAAAGCATGGGGTCCCCCCATATTCCTTAACAGACCAATATCTGAGCATGCAGCTTGACCAGCCAGAAAAGAGGGGTATGGACATGTACCCCCTCTTTGAACCATACCAGGTCACATTCCCCCAACAAGGGGAGAGTACACTCCCAGATGGGACCCCATTTGCATTGCTTCTCTGGATCTGCAGAAGGGGGTGGGCTTGTTGGAATCTGGGAGCACCCCTACTCTTTCACACAAAAAGAAAACAATAAATAGAAATTTTCCATTTGTAATATTACAACCAAAAACGTAAATGTATTTTTCAGGGATTTTATGTGATAGACCAACACAAAGTGGCAGATAGTTGTGAAGTGAAAGTAAAATGATAAATGTTTTTCAAACTGTTTTACAAATAAATATATGAAAAGTGTGGCACACATTTGTATTCAGCCCCCTCTTAGTCAATACTTTGCAGAACCACCTTTTTCACTGCAATTACAACTACAAGTCATTTTGGGGATGTCTCTACCAGCTTTGCACATCTAGAGAGTAACATTTTTGCCCATTCTTCTTTGCAAAATAGCTCAAACTCTATCAGATTTTTCTTTTTTTTCTTAATCAGAAAAAGTTTTATTAAACACAATAAACAACTTCCAATGTACATACATTGCAATTGCAAATAACTACATTTACAGATCATAGTCATCGTTGCACCAGCAAGATTTATAGGCATATTACTCAAGGTCACAGTCCAGCAAATCATACTCACTAATATAGTGCATTCAATACTGAGTAGCCCAAGCATGAAGAATCGCCCCGCAGGGCATTGCAGAAGTCTGGACATTATGAACTCCCTGGGAGTCCATGTGTATACAGCCATGGTGACCATATTCTTTAAAACCTACCCAGGCTCCCCCTATGTTGATATATATATATATATCATTCCATAACAAGAGTATTCCCTATGTGTGTTATCCTCGAGGCGACTGTGGGCGGTGAGATCGATTTCCATCCCATCAAAATGAGTTTTTGAGCATGAAATAGCGCCTGCAAAAATGCAATCCTGACCATCTCCTCAGGGATCACGTCTTCCAAACCTCCCAGTATACAGCAAATTGGAAACACCTGATTGAGCGTTCCAATTACTGCACTCCTGTAACAAGCTCTGTCAGATTGGATGGAGAGCATCTGGGAACAGCAATTTTCAAGTCTTGCCACAAATTCTCAATTGGATTTAGGTCTGGATTTTGGCTGGGCCATTCTAACACATGAATATGCTTTGATCTAAACCATTCCATTGTATCCCTGGCTGTATGTTTAGAATCGTTGTCCTGCTGGAAGGTGAACCTCCGCCCCAGTCTCAAGTCTTTTGCAGACTCTAACAGGTTTTCTAAGATTGCCCTGTATTTGGCTCCATCCATCCTCCCATCAACTCTGAACAGTGTCCCTGTCCCTGCTAAAGAAAAGCAGGTGGTTTGTTCAGGATGTGCAGTGTTAGTTTTCCACCACACATAGCGTCTTGCTTTTGGGCCAAAAAGTTCCATTTTGGTCTCATCTGACCAGAGCACCTTCTTCCACATGTTTGCTGTGTCCCCCACATGGCTTCTCGCAAACTGCAAATGGGACTTCTTATGGCTTTCTTTCAAAAATGGCTTTCTTTTTGCTACTCTTCTATAAAGGCCAGGTTCGTGGAGTGCACAACTAATAGTTGTCCTGTGGACAGATTCTCCCACCTGAGCTGTGGATCTCTGCAGCTCCTCCAGAGTTACCATGGGCCTTTTGTCTGCTTCTCTGGTTAATGGTCTCCTTGCCGGCCTGTTAGTTTAGGTGGACAGCCATGTCTTGGTAGGTCTGCCGTTGTGCCATTCTCTTTCTATTGTCAGACGATGGGTTGAACAGTGCTCTGTGAGATGTTCAAAGCTTAAGATTTTTTTTATAACCTAACTCTGCTTTAAACTTCTCCACAACTTTATCCCTGGCCTGTCTGGTGTGTTCCTTGGCCTTCATGATGCTTTTTGTTCACTAAGGTTCTCTAATAAACTGTTAAAGGCTTCACAGAACACCTGTATTTATAATGAGATTAAATTACACACAGGTGGACTCTATTTAATAGGTGACTATTTAGGTGACTTCTGAAGGCAAATGGTTCCACTAGATTTTAGTTAGGGGTATCAGAGTAAAGGGGGCTGAATACAAATGCATGGCACACTTTTCAGATATTTATTAGTAAAAAAGTTTGAAAGCCATTTATCATTTTCCTTCCACTTCACAATTATGTGCCACTTTGTGTTAGTCTATCACATAAAATCCCAATAAAATACATTTACGCTTTTGGTTGTAACATGACAAAATGTGGAAAATTGCAAGGAGTATGAAAACTTTTTCAGGACACTGTAGAAGACATTATTAGGATAATTTGGTTCATTTCACATGCCCCTGGATGGAGTAGCAATAAATAAATAAACATTTTTTTTGCTGTCTTGACCATTTTTTTGCTGCTATCACCAGGTGTAAAGTCACTATGTATATGAAAGCTGGGCATTGGACAGTGGCATATCTCAGTTATCTAACCAGGCTGGCTAGCTATATATTTTACAAAAGTTATGAAATATTTTAACTGGATGCAGTTGCAGTATCCAGCTTAAGAGCTGCAGTTAACATGTACTTCTTGTATTATATACATTCAGTGTGTGACAATAGCTTTAACTAAAACTGGGCATACATGGTTTGAATTTTGGCCAATTCCCATGAATCAGCCAATATTTAAGCTGTGGTTGGCCCTTCCAACATCACCCAGCCAGACAAACTTCGATCAAGAGATCTGGGCAAAAAAAAGTTGACCAAACAATGACCGCAATGAACTGCTGTAACTGTTTGGGTATTCTGACAGCTGTGGGTACTGGCTATCAGAATACAATAGCGGGCAGCAGGAGATTCATATATCCATGCTCTTTAGCAATGATTGGGGAAGCAATTAATTTCTCTCATTTAGAACAAAATAGGATTTTATGTGTATGGCCAGCTTAAAGTAGTTATAATGACAGAAGGATTTTACCTTACTGCATTCTATGCAGCAAGGTAAAAAACCTTCTACATTCAGTTTCCCCCCAAATACATACCTGAGCCCAATCTCCAACCAGCAATGTACACAAGAGCTGAAATTCTCTAGGCTCTTTCCCTAGTCATTGGTTCAGACACAGCCAGTGAGGAGGGAGCAGGTGACGAAGCTGAGCCCCACTTTATTTGTCTTACTGACACACAGAGAGGGGCTTTTTTATGGAGCACTTGGCGGGGAGAGGAGACAGAAGTGCCAGTGGGGAACCCAAGAAGAGCAGGATTGGGGCTGCTCTGTGCAAAACCATCCCACAGAGCAGGTAAGTATAACAAGTTTGTTATTTAAAAAAAAAAAAAAAAGACTTTACAATCGCTCTAAGTATTCCATAACACAAACAACTGCCTCTATAAAGAAGATCGTGCATGTTTAAGAGTGCGCCACGGTGAACAATGGGCTTGGTTTAAACTGAATAATGGGTGTGACTTAAATGAGGCGCTGCTCAAAAGGGGTGTGGTTCGAGTCTGAGATGAAAAAGGGATGTAGGGCGAAGAAAGAAATAGGGAGGGATGAAGAGAGAAGGAAGGAAAGAAAGAGGGATGGAGGGACAGCAGGCCCAGATCCTACCCCACAATAGCAATATGTGTATTCAATAAAGTTTAACAATCAGCAGATAAAGATATTCCAAACACCTGGTGCACCTGCTTCAATCATCCTGGCACCATGGTTGTTATGATGTCAGGATGATTAAAGTGCATTATTTCTATTATTACATGTAATATAAAATGAAATCATTCAACTCACCCTAATGTAGAATCAATGTAAGCCCTGAGCGTGTCACGTGCCACCGTCGCCTTCCACCAGATGCCTTTGGGTGTCCCCAGCAGAGTCCCTCCTTACACCAGGCATTCCCAGCAGAATCCCTCCTTACATCAGGTGTCCCCAGCAGATTCCCTCCTTACACCAGGTGTCCCTAGCAGAGTCCCTCCTTACACTAGGTATTCCCAGCAGAGTCCCTCCTTACACCAGGTGTCCCCAGCAGAGTCCCTCCTTACACCAGGTGTCCCCAGCAGAGTCCCTTCTTACACCAGGCGTCCCTAGCAGAGTCCCTCCTTACATCAGGCATCCCCAGTGGAGCTCCTCCTTACATCAGGTGTCTCCAGCAGAGCCCCTCCTTACATCAGGTGTCCCCAGAGGAGCCCCTCCTTACATCCGTGTACCCAGCAGAGCCCCTCCTTACATATGGTGTCCCCAGCAGAGCCCCTCCTTACTTTATGTGTCCCCAGCGGAGCCCCTCCTTACATCTGGTGTCCCCAGCGAAGCCCCTCCTTACATCAGATGTCTCCAGCGGAGCCCCTCTTTACATCTGGTGTCCCTAGTGGAGCCCCTTCTTACATCGGTGTCTGCAGCAGAGCCCCTCCTTACATCAGTGTCCCCAGCGGAGCCTCTCCTTACATCAGTGTCCCCACTCATCGGATACACGGGGCAGAGGGTTGGCAGCAGCTCCATTTCCTGTCTTTCCCCGTGTGTTCAGTGGAAAGGGAAGGGGCCTCCAATCCATGCAGCCTATCGGCTTCAGTGTACAAGAGAATTGTCTACTTGTACACTGAAGAGAGAATCCAATTGGCTGCACGGATTGGAGGCCCCTCCCCACTCCACTGAACACACGGGAAAGCTGGAAAGAGATCTCACAGCAGCGGCAGCCATCTTTTTGTAGCCTGCTGCAGTCTTTGCCAAAAACAGTCCCAATTCCTCGGACAAAAGCAAAATCCCGGGATTTTCATCGGGAAACGGGATTGTCCCATGAAAATTGGGACCATTGGCAAGTATGGAAGTGATAAATGCAGGTTCAAGAAACTAGTAAGTGTATTGTGTACAATTTAATTATCAGAAGATGGAGAACAGATATACAAAATAAAAAATTAAAACTATAAATTGAAAAGATTGTTATTTTTTGTTGTGTCAGTCCGTTGCAAAGATTGCTTTACAAATAATATTCTGATAATTTTATTTTTTTCATTAAACTAATGTCAATGGATTACCAAACTGCACAAATAAACTGCCCTTGCAAAATAAAATAAAAGACAATACAATTGAATAAATCCTTATTTGGAGGAGGGGGTCGACTATTGATTTAAGGCTGGATCTGTATGAACTTCTGCTTTTATGAAATTTTTTTGATATAGGCCTCTGTCAAGCCAGACAATAGGTATATGCATATTTCTATATGATTACATTTTTCTTGAAGACTATAAAAGACTATAAAATGTTCATTTGTGGGTATAGAAAATGTTCTATTCAGATAAAATAAGGCAAATCATTACATTTTTTTTGTTCCTGAACTTCTAATAACTTCATCAAACAAGAGACTGAATTAAACGCCACAACTTTCCATTAAATCTGTTCTAATCAGAAATGAAATAAGTACAAGATAAGCATTGTTACACATATTTCCCACTATAAAACACCCTGAAGTTGTGGGTATTTGCATAAACTCTAGAGCAAGGTATTGGAAATGTACTTCAAAGGTTTTTATAAGCTGAGATATAAACCTGTTGTTGTTGGCTTAGTACCAAATTGTTTTTATGGACTTCAGTGTGGAATTAAACACATATTCTATTCATAACTAGAAACTACAATAAACTATAACACAAGGTCATTATTAAAAAAAATATTCCTTCTTCTACCGCCGGGTTTTACTTTGTGGCTAATGACACTATTTTAATGTGTCAATTTTGTTAGTGGAAAGTCACTTAGTAGTACTTCTTTTTTGCATACATCAAGATAATAGCCTTAATACTTTACAACCAAGTCTTTTTGCCTCCCCAAAGTACAGACAGCCTTTGTGTATGATGTTTTTTAGCAGACAGATTCTAAAAAAGAGATTTTTGTAAATATTTTATTATATCTTTTCATGTGACAACACTGAAGAAATGACACTTTGTATAACAGTGTAAATTTGTTGTCCCCTCAAAATAACTGAACACAGCCATTCATTTCTAAACCGCTAGCAACAAAAGTGAGTACACCCCTAAGTGAAAATGTCCAAATTGGGCCCAAAGTGTCAATATTTTGTGTGGCCACCTATATTTTCCAGCACTGCCTTAACCCTCTTGGGCATGGAGTTCACCAGAGCTTCACAGGTTGCCACTGGAGTCCTCTTCCACTCTTCCATGATGACATCACTGAGCTGGTGAATGTTAGAGACCTTGCGCTCCTCCACCTTCCATTTGAGGATGCCCCACAGATGATGAATAGGTTTTAGGTCTGGAGACATGCTTGGCCAGTCCATCACCTTTACCCTCGGCTTCTTGAGCAATGCAGTGGCTGTCTTGGAGGTGTGTTTGGGGTCGTTATCATGTTGGAATACTGCCCTGCGGCCCAGTCTCTGAAGGGAGGGGATCATGCTCTGCTTCAGTATGTCACAGTACATGTTGGCATTCATGGTTCCCTCAATGAACTGAAGCTCCCCAGTGCCAGTAGCACTCATGCAGCCCCAGACTATGACACTCCCACCACCATGCTTGACTGTAGGCAAGACACACTTGTCTTTGTACTCCTCAGCTGGTTGCCGCCACACACGCTTGACACCATCTGAACCAAATGAGTTTATCTTGGTCTCATCGGACCACAGGACATGGTTCCAGTGATCCATGTCCTTAGTCTGCTTGTCTTCAGCAAACTGTTTGTGGGCTTACTTTTGCATCATCTTTAGAAGAGGCTTCCTTCTGGGACAACAGCCATACAGACCAATTTGATGCAGTGTGTGGCGTGTGGTCTGAGCACTGATAGGCTAACCCCCACCATTTCAACTGCTGCAGCAATGCTGGCAGCACTCATACGTCTATTTCCCAAAGACAACCTCTGGATATGACACTGAGCACGCGCACTCAACTTCTTTGGTCGACCATGGCGAGGCCTGTTCTGAATGCAATCTGTTCTGTTAAACCACTGTATGGTCTTGGCCACCATGCTGCTGCTCAGTTTCAGGGTCTTGGCAAGCTTCTTATAGCCTAGGCCATCTTTATGTAGAACAACTTTCTAAGAGAGTTCTTTGCCATGAGGTGCCATGGTGAACTTCCAGTGATCAGTATGAGAGAGTGAGAGCAATAACACCAAATTTAACACACCTGCTCCCCATTCAAACCTGAGACCTTGTAACATTAACAAGTCACATGACACCGGGGAGAGAAAATGGCTAATTGGGGCCAATTTGGACATTTTCACTTAGGGGTGTACTCACTTTTGTTGCCAGCGTTTTAGACATGAATGGCTGTGTGTCAAGTTATTTTGAGGGGACAGCAAATGTACACTGTTATACAAACTGTACACTCACTACTTTACATTGTAGCAAAGTGTAATTTCGTCAGTGTTGTCACATGAGAAGATATAATAAAATATTTGCAAAAATGGGAGGAATGTACTCACTTTTGTGAGATACTGTATATATATATATATATATATATATATATATATATATATATATATACACATACAGTGCCTTGAAATTGTATTCATACCCCTTGACATTTTCCAAATTTTGTCATGTTACAACCAAAAACATAAATATATTTTATTGGGATTTTATGTGATAGACCAACACAAAGTGGCACATAATTGTGAAGTGGAAGGAAAATGATAGATGGTTTACAAAATTTTGTACAAATGAATATCTGAAAAGTGTGGCGTACATTTGTATTCAGCCCCCTTTACTCTGATACCCCTAACTAAAATCTAGTGCAACCAATTGCCTTCAGAAGTCACCTAATTAGTAAATAGAGTCCACCTGTGTGTAATCTAATCTCAGTATAAATACAGCTGTTCTGTGAAGCTCTCAGAGGTTTGTTAGAGAACCCTATGCCCCGTACACACAGTCGGATTTTCCGATGGAAAATGTCCGATCGGAGCGTGTTGTCGGAAATTCCGACCGTGTGTGGGCTCCATCGGACATTTTCCATCGGATTTTCCGACACACAAAGTTGGAGAGCAGGAGATAAAATTTTCTGACAACAAAATCCGTTGTCGGAAATTCTGATCGTGTGTACACAAATCCGACAGACAAAGTGCCAGGCATGCTCAGAATAAATAAAGAGATGAAAGCTATTGGCCACTGCCCCGTTTATAGTCCCGACGTACGTGTTTTACGTCACCGCGTTCAGAACGATCGGATTTTCCGACAACTTTGTGTGACCGTGTGTATGCAAGACAAGTTTGAGCCAACATCCGTCGGAAAAAATCCTAGGATTTTTTTGTCGGAATGTCCGAACAAAGTCCGACCATGTATACGGGGCATTAGTGTACAAACAGCATCATGAAGGCCAAGGAACACACCAGACAGGTCAGGGATAAAAGCTGTGGAGATATTTAAAGCAGGATTACCGTAGGTTATAAAAAAAAAAATCCCAAGCTTTAAACATCTCACGGAGCACTGTTCAATCCATCATCCGAAAATGGAAAGAGTATGGCACAGCTGCAAACCTACCAAGACATGGCGGTCCACCTAAACTGACAGGCCGGGCAAGGGGAGCATTAATCAGAGAACCAGCCAAGAGGCCCATGGTAACTCTGGAGGAGTTCAACAGCTCAGGTGGGAGAATCTGTCCACAGGACAACTATTAGTCGTGCACTCCACAAATCTGGCCTTTATAGAAGAGTGGAAATAAGAAAGCCATAGTTGAAAGAAAGCCATAAGAAGTCCCATTTGCAGTTTGCTAGAAGCCATGTGGGGGACACAGCAAACATGTGGAAGAAGGTGCTCTGGTCAGATGAGACCAAAATTTTACTTTTTGGCCTAAAAGCTAAACACTGTGTGTGGCAGAAAAATAACACTGCACATCACCCAGAACACACCATCCCCACCGTGAAACATGGTGGTGGCAGCATCATGGGGTGGGAATGTTTTTCTTTAGCAGGGACAGGGAAGCTGGTCAGAGTTGATGGGAGGATGGATGGAGCAAAATACAGGGCAATCTTAGAAGAAAACCTGTAATAGTCTGCAAAAGACTTGAGACTGGGGCGGAGATTCACCTTCCAGCAGGACAAAGACCCTAAACATACAACCAGAGCTGCAATGGAATGGTTTAGAAGATCAAAGCATATTCATGTGTTAGAATGGCCAAGTCAAAGTCCAGACCTAATCCGAGAATCTGTGGTAAGACTTGAAAATTGCTGTTCACAGACGCTCTCCAGCCAATCTGACAGATCTTGAGCTATTTTGCAAAGAACAATGGGCAAAAATGACACTCTCTGGATGTGCAAAGCTGGTAGAGATATACCCAAAAGACTTGCAGCTGTAATTGCAGCTAAAGGTGGTTCTACAAAGTATTTACAGGAACACCGATCCATGTCTTCAAGTAGTAAAAGTACCTCCCCCACAGTTAGTAATCATTCCCTAGGCACACATTTAACTCTTTGATCGCCCCTGATGTTAACCCCTTCCCTGCCAGTGGTATTAGTACAGTGACAGAGCATATTTTTAGCACTGATCACTGTAATAATGTCACTGGTCCCCGAAAAAGTGTCAAAAGTGTCAGTTAGGTGTCTGATTTGTCCTCTGCAATATTGCAGTCCCTCTATAAGTCGCTGATCACCGCCATTACTAGTAAAAAATAAAAATATCCCATAGATTGTAGACGCTGTAACTTTTGCACAAACCAATCAATATACACTCATTGGGAATTTTTTTACCAAATATGTAGCAGAATACATATTGGCCTAAATTGATGAATAAATTAGATTTTTTTACATTTTTTTAGTGAATGTGTTTTATAGCAGAACGTAAGAAAAAAAAAACAATTCGAAATTGTCGGTCGTTTTTTGTTTCTAGTACAAAAAATAAAAACTGCAAAAGTGATCAAATACCACCAAAAGACAGCTCTATTTGTGGGAAAAAAAGGACATAAATTTTAAAAATAAAATTGGGTACAGTGTCACATGACTGCGCAACTGTCAGTTAAAGCAATGCAGTGGCACAGCTCAAAAATGGCCTGGTCAGGAAGGGGGGTAAACCTTCCAGAGCTAAAGGGGTTGATGTTCTCTTTGGCCTGTGGTTAGTTAGAAACTTATGGTTAGGTCAGCCATTTAGCCCCAGTTCAATGCTCACAGTTCATCTGTGACTGGCATATATTTTCTGCTCAAAAGTTGTGATGAGGTTTATTAACCCAGTGAAACTATGTCCATTCCAACTTCAAAATTAGAAACTTGACAATATTAGAGCAACAAACATTTAGTTATGGCAACACTACACTACACAGACAACACGTGATCAATTGTTACAATATGTGGGAAACAAGTGGGCATTCATTGCAAAAGATGGGCAAAACCTATATAATTGACAATATCTGGGAAACCATTCTGCTTCCCTTCCACTTTCCTTACCTTTACCCTAGAAATCATGTCCAGCAGCAAGCTATAGTTTATCTCCCTATGGTCATACACATCCTTAGTGGCCAAAAAAAGTCACTGGAGGAGGAAAGAGCACAGCCTCCACCTCCTCTAAACTTTCTTTCTGTACAGTCCTGTCTTGTTTTAGGACTGTTGTGACTGGCGTAGTGATGATAACATCCCCACTCCAGTCAGCATGTCATTTCAAGACTAATGCTGCGTACACACGAGCGGACTTTTCGACCGGACTGGTCCGACGGACCTAGTCCGGCAGACAATTCGACCGTGTGTGGGCTTCATCGGACCTGCAGCGGACTTTTTTGGTCGAAAATCTGATGGACTTTAGATTTGGAACATGTTTCAAATCTTTACATCGGAACTCTGCCGGACCCAGTTCCTATCGAAAACTCCGCTCATCTGTATGCTAGTCCGAGGGACAAAAAAGGACGCTAGGGCAGCTATTGGCTACTGGCCATCAACTTCCTTATTTTAGTCCGGTCGTAAGTCATCACGTACGAATCCGTTGGACTTTGGTGTGATCGTGTGTAGGCAAGTCCGTTTGTTCGGAAAGTCCATCGGAAGTCCAACGAAAGTCCGTCGAACCAGTCTGGTCGAAAAGTCCGCTCGTGTGTACGCGGCATCAGAGGGAGCTTCTGATGGCTGAGAGACCTGGAATTGAATTGAAATAGCTGTTTCTGAGTCAAACTTGGAGAGTTCCTGCCTATGAAAATGAGTGGAGGAGCTGTCACTGGGAAAGAAAGCTACAGACACTAGAAAAAAAAATGGCTGAAGTTTGGCTTTAATAAATGCAATTGTCTTTTACATGACATAAAATCAAATTTCTGTAAGGTGCTATCTGAGGCAAAGGAATTGAAATATACACTCACCAGCCACTTTATTAGGTACACCTTGTTAGTATGATGTTGGACCACCTTTTGCCTTCAGAACTGCCCTAATTTCATTGTGGCATAGATTCAACAAGGTGTTGGAAACATTCCTCATAGATTTTGGGCCATATTGATATGATAGCATTATGCAGTTGCTGCAGATTTGTCAGCTGCTCATCCATGATGCAAATCTACCATTCCACCACATCCCAAAGGTGCTCTATTGGATTGAGCTCTGATGCCATTGGAGGCCATTGGAGTACAGTGAACTCATTGTCATGTTCAGGAAACCAGTTTGAGATCATTTGTGACATGGTGCATTATCCTGCTGGAAGGAGCCATCACAAGATGGGTACACTGTAGTCATAAAGGGATGGACATGGTCAGCAACAATACTCAGGTAGGCCATAGCATTTAAACAATGCTCAATTGGTACTAAGGGGCCCAAAGTGTGTCAAGAAAATATCCCCCACACCATTACATCACCAAAAGCCTGAACTGTTACACAAGGCAGGATGGATCCATGCTTTCATGTTGTTTACGCCAAATTCTGACCCTACATCTAAATGTCGCAGCTGAAATCCAGACTCATCAGACCATGCAATGTTTTTTCACTCTTCTATTGTCCAATTATCGTGAGTCTGTGTGAATTGTAGCCTTAGTTTCCTGTTCTTATCTGACAGGAGTGGCACCCAGTGTGGTATTCTGCTGCTGTAGCCCATCTGCTTTAAGGTTCAATGTGTTGTGCATTCAGAGATGGTATTCTGCATACCTGGTTTGTAACTAGTTACTGTTGCCTTTCTATCAACTCAAACCATTCTGCCTATTCTTCTCTGACCTCTGACATCAAAAAGGCATTTTTATACACATAACTGCTCACTGGATATTTTCTCTTTTTCTGACCATTTTGAAATACTCAGCGCCATGTCTAGATGCCTAAATGTTTTGAGTTGCTGCCATGTAATTGGCGGATTAGCAATTTGTGTTACCAAGCAATTCAACAGGTGTATCTAATAAAGTGGCCGGTGAGTATATATACATAGTTACATAGTTACATAGTAGGTGAGGTTGAAAAAAGACACAAGTCCATCAAGTCCAACCTATGTGTGTGATTATGTGTCAGTATTACATTGTATATCCCTGTATGTTGCGGTCATTCAGGTGATTATCTAATAGTTTCTTGAAGCTATCAATGCTCCCCGCTGAGACCACCGCCTGTGGAAGGGAATTCCACATCCTTGCCGCTCTTACAGTAAAGAACCCTCTACGTAGTTTAAGGTTAAACCTCTTTTCTTCTAATTGTAATGAGTGGCCACGAGTCTTATTAAACTCTCTTCTGCGAAAAAGTTTTATCCCTATTGTGGGGTCACCAGTACAGTATTTGTAAATTGAAATCATATCCTCTCTCAAGCGTCTCTTCTCCAGAGAGAATAAGTTCAGTGCTCGCAACCTTTCCTCATAACTAAGATCCTCCAGACCCTTTATTAGCTTTGTTGCCCTTCTTTGTACTCGCTCCATTTCCAGTACATCCTTCCTGAGGACTGGTGCCCAGAACTGGACAGCATACTCCAGGTGAGGCCGGACCAGAGTCTTGTAGAGTGGGAGAATTATCGTTTTATCTCTGGAGTTGATCCCCCTTTTTAATACATGCCAATATTCTGTTTGCTTTGTTAGCAGCAGCTTGCCATTGCATGCCATTGCTGAGCCTATCATCTACTAGGACCCCCAGGTCCTTTTCCATCCTATACCTTTAGTTAAAAAATGCCAAACACATAAACAATATAAACCTAACTAATAAATAAATCAAATTAACACACATTCATTACATTTACCCTTTGCAGAAAGCTTTTAAGCAAACCAGCCAATGGAGGGTTGGATAATCTTGGGAGAGCACAGACTTTTTATTATGATAATGATCTGAGACCTATAAACGAATGTAATGTGTTTTAACACTCCTATTCCCTGTTACTAATTCTAATACCAGATTCATAGACTTCTTAGTTTAACTTAGCTTTATTGTACAGTCCCAATATACAAAGCTAGAAGAGGCTAGAGTTTAACTAAAAACTTTCAAATTAGATTAATTAAATAGTGATTGTCTCTCTGAGGTGCCGCGTTATTTGGATTACTACTAATTAATTTCTTATATTAAAGGCATGTTAAACTTGTAAACATTACACTGCTGTAATAATATGTTCCATGAGAATATAAAAATGATAGTGTTCCTCTGTATGACTGCTTTGTCTCATTGTTGTTATAATTTCACCTTGTTCAAACATCCTTGATTATTCAAAGGGATGAAAAGCAAGTTAGAACAAAAGTTAGACACAGGTATGACTGAAAAGCATAGACACTGTTCACCACAATCTTGTTCTGTACCCAATAATTTCTACATTCAAATTAATTATGGAGTCAATGGATGGCTCTCTTTAGGCTTCCCAGCTACTGCCTTTGAACTTCTGCCCACAATAAGCCAGTAAACCAGTGTCAATTACAACCTGCATTAAGATAATTGAGCATAGTTGGGAGGAAATGTGTGGCAGAGGTAACCTGTCAGGGTTATAGTAAGGGCTTATCTTTGAATCCGGGCAGATGGGACCACCTTAGCAGGTACTAATTTCCTTGCCTGTAGCTAATGTTAGTGGAAGACATTAAACTGTCGGTAGTGGAACTTGATGTTCTCAGATTCTAATGTTCTTCCTCTTGTGCCTAGTGTGTAAGACATGCTACAGCATTACCCTTGCTTCCCTAGTGATTACAAGGATGAAACATTGTACATACAGTACACGGCAATACAATATCAGCTTATAAAAACATATCCTGGAAGTTTTTTTTACGTGTAACTTAAATCCACTGTGAATAGATAATATTACAGAGAGAAATGATGTGTTGCTAGACTAGAAAACCAATGAAAGCAATGACTTTAGGTTGTAACTTTAAGCTGAGCTAAATGTTACATTTAGAATCATTGAACTGCCGTGTTTTAATTTAGCAGTCTGTGACCAGACAGAAGTTTGGCTGAAGGAAAAAAGGCAGCTTGAGTTAATGAAGCATGTTAATATAGGATGGTCGATTAAGCCAACCTGAACTTGAGATTTCTTCAATCTCCTATATTAGGACTAATTACAAGTGCATACAGAGATCACAGAAGCAATCACTCCTTCACTAAGCATATAACTCATCTCTCTAGTAGCTGTCATTACTGTGCACATTCTGTAAGTGGTTTCCTGTGGCCGTATGACAGTAGGAAATTTCCCTTTGACAAAATATTACAAACATATATAAAAAAAACAAATACATAAGAATTAAAAATACATGTCTATAAATGAGACTGCTTCTAAAACTGATTTTTTTTTAAGAACTTAAAGCTGAACTCGAACTTTCTTTTCACTAGAATTGAATGAAATAATCAATCCCAGCATAGATCATACCTCTGTACCATGTTGCTCTGTTGTCTGCAGATCCCCTGATATTCTGGGTTTAGTTGTGGCTTTGTATTATGTTACACTCTGTACATCCTGCTGATAGACTCTGTCCCTTCCACATCCACTTCCTGCAGAAGCTAGAGTCTGTAACACTCCTCTTTGTAGTGTTTCATACTGTAATGTTATGTAACTTCCTTCACAGCTCTGATAGTGGGTGGGATTGAATATATACTAATTAGCATTCAATCCTGCCCAGTCACACCTACAGGAAGAGTCCAGATCACCCAAGTCCCGCTCACAGATCACAGCATTATTCAAGAAGGTAACACCTTCATACACAGCCTGTTTTAAAAGCCAGCTGTGCTGCTGCTAGGCAGGATTGAATGGATTACAAATAGAATTCAATCCTGCCCAGTTAAATATCCCAACCAGTGTGAATAGGGAGAGTCCCACCCCTTAGATCCCGCCCTCTCAGAGCTTTACTCTCTGTGAAGTGATTCATTTACATATGAAGAAAACATCTTCATAATAACCTCCCACAGCCCTTCCTCTGTAGTCTTGCAGTAAGCCATTATTCTTTGGCATGCTGCAAGACAGAAATGGCACAGGGGGAGGTATGATGCATTTAAGCCTTTCACCACCCACGTGAAGGCCCAGAAACACCCACAGTAACCCTAGGACCCACCCACATAACCTCCCAGAACTGGTACAAGTGACTCCCATAGCCTGCCCTGAAACCAGAGGTTCAAAGCATCAAGGGACATGTAGTATCAGGACTGGAAAGGGAAGGAAACAGTAAGTCAGAGAACTTTGAAATTCAGCCAGGAGGAGGAGTGACATTACAGACACAGAGACCTGCTGTAAATAGCTAAAGGAGGTAAGTTATACATAAACTGACAGTAAGGGTGTGATTCATTTACATGCACAATGCATCTGTTGTTGCGGGGAGGAAAAGTTGGAGTTCTTCTTTAAAGTCATCCCCAGACCAAAGGAATTATTTTCCAGGAGAGATGCCTCTGTACATTTGTATACAGTATGTAATAATGCAAACACAAACATCTGAGTAAACAAAATATATTATAATTACAAATTTGAATCATGAACATTTAAAAACAACAAACTGACAGCAGCTGTAAAATTCTGTGAAAATTAGCTTTACCTTCAGAAGTTTGCCCAGATACAATGAGATTGTCCTTCTTTTCCCGACTGGCTGGAAGTATTCTTTTTATTTCCATTGACTAAAAGCTTGCTGTGCTAAAATCAAAAAGACATGAATTTTGGAAGACTAATGTCCTGTACACACAACCAGTTTTCCCGTCGGAATAAACTTTGAAGGTTTTTCCGACGGAGTTCCGACGGAATTCTGCTCAAGCTCGCTTGCATACACACGGTCACACCAAATTCCGACTGTCCAGAACGTGGTGACATACAACACGTACGACGGGACTAGAAAGCGGAAGTTCAATAGCCAGTAGCCAATAGCTTCTGTCTTGTACTTGCTTCTGAGCATGCGTCGTTTTTGGTACGTCGGAACAGCATACAGACGAGCGTGCTTCCCGATAGTAATTACTTCAGTCGGAAAAATTTAGAACATGTTCTCTATCTAAGTCCGTCTGAATTTTCGGCGGAAAAAGTCCGATGGGGCATACACACAGTCGGAATATACGATAAAAAGCTCCCATCAGACTTCTGACGGACATTCTGCTTGTGTGTACGCGGCACTACAGTAATACACAATACTCCACATCTGACTTCTAAGAGTAAAGTTTATTTTTACCTAATTTCACAGCTGCTGTCTGGGAACTGTGACAGATAGGGTATCATAAATACCTTCTCCATTGTGATGATTCCATTGTGCCTCATCCTGTGCAGAGATTTTCCAAATCTCACAACAACAATCTAAGCACCAGCAGACCGAGAGTAACCTACACTATGGAAGGTTAAAGAGAAGATCTAACCAAAAGTGGAACTTCTGCTTTAAGGCCTCCTCCCTGGCTCCTGTTTGTGAAACAAAGCTTTTGGGGAGATGGGGAGGGAGCTGGTACCCGATCTTGACAGGTACCTGCTCCCACTTCCGTTCTGGTCGCCTTAGACGATCAGAAGTGGAAGTTCTCCTTCCCCCCTCACTCCCAAAGTCTTCTTGGACTGCATGCGCAGTGGGCACCAGGCTGTGAAGCCGCAAGCTGGGTGCCCATAGTAGAGATGCCATCACGACCGAGGGAGGAAACAGAGAGAACACGGCTGGGGTGAGTGCACCTCTAGTTTGTGGGGCAGGTGAGTGTGTGTTTATTAAAAGTCAGCAGCTACAGTTTTTGTAGCTGCTGACTTTTAATAAACAAAAACATGGCTGGAACTTTGCTTTAATTCCACTGTCAGCCCTACACACACACACACACACACACACACACACACACACACACACACACACACCAAAATTAGTTTTAATGGAAACTCCAACTATTCACAGCAGAACTGCTGTTTCCATTTTGACCTTTTAGAAGAAATGTATCACTCTTTGCCACACCCTGACAGATATGTAATAGTTTATAATACAGTAGCAATAAGAATGCTCCTTTCCTTAAAACAACAGATTCTTCCAATGAAAAACCTAATGGCTTCCAATCAATGGCTTTCTGCAAAAGAAGACTATAAATACCTTTCCAGTGGGCAGCAATTCCGAACACCTCAGTCTTCCAGTGATGCAGTCTTCAACAAATTTCTTAACATTCAACAGTTCCAGGTGTATGCAGGCAGGTTGAAATGCATGTAGTTAGTTCCTGCAGCCGGCTCAGGCTGGGGAAGAAGTTTAAACATTTTTGGTTCTGTTTTGCCAAGCTTTTTTATTTTGGCAGGCCCACCTGTGGTATATAAAGAGGAGGATTGCTCAGATCAGAAAGAATGAGGCAATAGAGTAACTGTGGTAGAAGTCGACTTCAGCAAATGCTGTAAATCTCCGCCACTGAGATACAAGAAGATACCAGGGATCATGGATAGCATCCAAGTCACGGACAATGCCTATTTTGACTCTCACCTCAAGGAGGTATGCCTGGGCCATTACATCATGTTAGTTGGGATTAGGGAAAGGACATTGTTTATGTTGTATTATCATACTGCATTTCATCAGGAACATTATGTTAACTATCCTAAGCCTGGTCTGATGTTATTTAAAGGGGTGCATGTTGGTTTTGGCGTGTTCCAAAGAACCTGGGTCTGTAATAGCACTAAGGGGTATGGAGTAACACTACTACAAAAGGTTAACTCAGCGAGATAATAAAGTGGAGTGTTGGTGCCATGGGTAACCAAGAGAAGGAACAGCTACAGCAACCAGTCATTATGCGTGGTACCTGGTAAGTCCTCGGGTAGCAAGGGGGTCAGTGTTCTGGCTCCCTCTCTAGCAGTCCGTCTCCTATAGTAACTAGGAGAAGGCTAGCGCTACAAAGATCTATGGCTTGGTCACGTGGTACAGGAAGGACAGAGAAAGTGAGGGCACACATTAAGGTCCACACTAGGTGCTCAGCGTGACCCTATTATGTTACTGGAAGTGAGGTACCAGAGGTACACCAGACTGGTGGAGTGAGTGCAGGCTCAGCACGTCCCTCCTAATGCAAACATACAAGTTACAGTGTGTAGTGACATGGCATAAGTCGTTTTTCACAGGAACCCTGCACTTTATTGCTGCATACAGGGAAGGCTCATCTCTAGGTTAGGGAACTGCCTTAATGTTAGATTCTTCACATGACTGCAGTCTCTTCCTGGTCTCAGGCATTGATAAGTGTGCTCTGCGCGAGTGTTACCCCATGTGCACGGGTGCAGTAGAAACATGTATAAAATGTCTGTGTCCACCAACATGCACTTAGGTTCCATTCTCTTACTACTTTGTAACTTCAAGACTCTGCAGTGACATAGGGGCCAATGGGGGAAACCACAGCATTCAGTGGAGGATGCACACATTAAAAATGTATGCAAGTGATGACTGCTGAAGACTTTGCTGGAGTCTGAAAGACAGAGGAGTAAAGACTTGCTTGCGCCATCAAAAGGGTAGGTACTCACAGTCTTCTACTGCAGATTTTTCACAAGAATGTGCAATGTTGCTTTCAAATTCTTGGACAATAATTCAATAATTATTTCAAACTCTCAAAAGAATGTTTATGGTTAAATTATGCTCAAACATTAAACTGAACGGTAATATGGTCAGATTTTTGTCTATTATCATCATATATTTCTTATCTTTTTTTTTCCAGGATGAAATGTGTTTACCTATAGCAGTTCTGTAGATTTATTTTGAACCTGATGAATTACAAACATAAATTTGTTATAGATTTTCTTTACTACCAGCATATCTCTACAGTTATGTATAGGAAATCCACTTGGTTTTAAGAACATCTTGGTTTACTGTCAAAATGTCACTTTTTACTAATGAAAAGGCTGATTTATGAGACATAATGAACCCATGACTGGGAATTTCCTAATTTCTGACTACATGATTGAGAGTGTTTGCTTAATTATTTTTAAAAGCTACTACAAATGTCAACAGAAGGTGGCTCATTAAAACAGATATTAAAAAACTCTAATTCTTAAAACAACACATTTTTAAGATAATCCTTCCTTCCTTTTCATACTGATGAAGGGAAATCCACACAATCAGCAGATACACTATCTGGTGAATTCCCAGGACAGCAGTTTGCAGTGCATGACACAGGGTCTTACTAGAGGTCTCTTTGCTATCTATGACACAGGAAACGTGAAAAATGACAATATCATTTCCTACAGCATATCTGCATTAAGAACTGAATATCACAACTGTCCCATGTCTAAGTCATGTGGCCTAGGAATAACTGTTATTTCCTCTTATTCATTAGCTGCGAGCTAGTATGATAGGCTTATTGACGATTGTCTTTAAATATGTGGCATGCAAATCATAGCTATTATTAACTTTTAGAGTGTATAGTTGATAGTTGGGAAATTGTGTATGCTACACTAAGATTTTTTTTAAGGAGACATAAGGATTCTTGCCACAATACCAAACCTGGGCTCTGTAGCTTTCTGGCGTACCCTGGATAGTTCCCCAAATGTATCACATCTGATCTCTGAACTCAGTGTTATCCTAAGTATCTGTCTTACAAGATGCAGTTGAATTTAAAAAAAAAATAGATTCCATACCACTTTCCAAACAACATAAACACCTTTTACCCGTGTTGAAAGACAATCGTCTATTCTCTTTTCTTGCTTTTTTTATATATGTGGGCGGTGCGTGACATGTAGGCAGGCTGAATCTAAATCTTAAAAAGCAAAAGGGGTTCTCTTCCTCTGTTACAGCCTAGGTTCACATTGGAGCAATTTGGCATGCGATTTGACATGTCAAATCGCATGCCAAATCGGCGGCAATTGCCTGCAATGGCACCATCCGAATCAATTCCCAAAAGTAGTTTCTGTACTACTACTTTTGGTGACTTCGGGGTGCTATTTCCATAGACATCTGTGCCGAAACCTGCACAGATGTCTCCGAAGTTGCCCCTGAAGTCGGGACCGACATACGGGAATGAAATTGTGCGAGTTCAGATGAACTCACACAATTTCATTCCTGCTGTCAGTGTGAACCTGGGCACAAATAAGAAATACATAATTAAGGATTTCTTCACTTGCAGGACTCAGGGTGTGGTTTATATGCTCATATGTGATTGTGGTCTTCAATACATAGAACATCTAGGCCCCCCAATGTGAGAGTGGGGGAGCATATTCATAATATTAAGAAAGGCCTCACATAGCATGTCTAAACACTTCAGGAACCACCATGATAGAGATCCCAGTGGTATAAGGTTTTGGGGAATAGAGAGGATTAAAAGACACTAGAGGGGGGGTTTGGTTGTTAGGCATCTTATGCAATGGGAATCCTTTTGGATTTTTGAGACCAAGGTGCTCACCCCTGGAGGATTGAATGTGGACTTTGACCTCAATTGCTTCATTTCCGGGAAGGAGTATTGAAGGGATCCATGGGAGCACATTTTCTACATTGGAGTCCCCATTTCTGAGGACCTCTTACATCTGTTTGGTGAGGAAGAGTGTGAGAACGATCCAGGGAACACACCATCCACGGATATCTTCCACTACTAAGCCTGTATTGACCCCCCTGAGTAAGGGCGGTCGCAGGCTTTCTGGTAAGCCTCTAATTTTACCATCTGGTGGTGGGCTGCACTGAAGGTGGACCATGCAATTTTGATCTTTGCAATAGCCTCTCTGGATTTTGTCTGTATTCATCTTTTCATTTGAGACACATATGAACTTTATTGTTTATTTTTGCACCTTTTTTCTTTATATACACCCTTTAGGGTATGGACTCACATTTATAAGGATCATCACATATATGACTTATATTATACTATTTATGATGGTATAGATCTCAGATGAATAATCCACAAGTGTTCTTAGTATATATGTGTATTGTATCACCTTAAACCAGTGTCACATTGATTATTGTTTTAAGTATCACTTGGTGACACATAATAATCTTGTGGGTCTTGACATATTTGTATATATCAACATATGCTTCTTTTCACTAGTCTAGTGCTACACTGTTTTTCTTTTTGTATACTCTAGGTGCCCTTGTATTGGGGTTATTGTGTTTTAGCTGCAACACTTCCTTCACGGTTTTTTATTTTAGTTTGTATTATTATTTATATTTAGCACCTAGCGCAATTTCTTTCCCCCATTTTTTTTTATGTTTTGAGTAAGTGTTGGAACTTTTTTAACAATTAAATAGTACTTTCCCCTCACTTTTGCAAAGCCTAAGTGGGCTGTTATGTTACAGCAGGTTTGTTTCCTGTTGTTACTGAAAGGGGATATAGGCGGTGTCTTCAATTGCCGGAAGTATTTGTAGTGTAAGGTTTGGCGTCTCTTGTTTTCGTGGCACTGATTATTTTTATAGGATTCGGGTGACTCACTGACTCCACCCCGCTGACAAAGTCCCGTTGGAGGTAACGCGTACAGGAGGTGGAGGCTTGCATGTGACGTCACCTGCTGCTATCATGAGCCCGCATGAGAGCAGATGATCTGTATCACAAAGTTTGTAGAATTCACCTCCGTAACATCTCTAAAATTCGCCCCTTTTTTAACAAATGAAACCACCAAGCTCCTCATTCACTCCTTTATTATCTCTCGCCTTGACTATTGCAACTCCCTTCTCATTGGCCTGCCTCCCCATAGGTCATCCCCTCTTCAGTCTATCATGAATGCTGCTTCCAGGCTTAGTCACCATACCAACCACTCAGTGTCTGCCAAGCCTCTCCTCCAATCCCTACACTGTATCAGAGAAGTACTTACCGAGGCCGAAATGCAGAGAGCGGTTCACCCTTGCGACTAACCGCAGTCCGCCCCCTGGAGGTGATACAGGGAGTGGATGGCACAAAGATGCACAGGCTACCCAGAAGGCAGGGGGTAACTTGCGTGAAGTCCTTGCAGGGATGAGCAGCTGGGCAGAGACTGGCAGATGGGATGATTTGCCGGAGCGGGGTACAAGTAAGTCCAGAACCAGGCTGAGGGTCAAACACACAGGATCTGCATATTCAAACACAGGCTGAGGTGAGGTGTCAGGGAGACACAAGGCAAGTCCAGGTCACAAGCAGAGGTTCAAGGGCAAGGAGACAGTAGGCAGATCTGGGTCACAGCCAGAGGGTCAAACACAGGAGAGGAGCGGAATCTGTATAAACAAGCCATGGGTCAGGTCCAGGAGAAGAGCAGAAGAGTCGAGGTCAATCCGGGTCACAGCAGGTAATCAAGTATCAACAACAGGAACAGGGTATCACAGTGCGCATGTGCGTGCGCCGGATTGCCGGCCCGCAAATGCGCATGCGCCGGAGTGCCATTCCGCCGCGCAGGGACATGGCCGAAGCGCGTGGAAGCTACATTCCCCTCAAAGTCCCCCCCCCGAGGGGTGGCCTCTGGACACCCAAACTGGACATCAATTCTGGATGTTCCTGATGAAAGGCCAGGACCAAACGTGGGGCATGCAAATTTTTAGAAGGTTCCCAGGAGTTGTTCTCTGGGGGATACCCCTTCCACTTAATTAAATAATGGAGCTGTCTTCCCCTTTTTCTGCATCTCAGTATACTTTCCACTTCAAATTCGTCTTCTCCGTTAACTAGAACTGGTGGAGGAGGTGGTTCTTCTCTACCAGGGAAAGGACTAGAAACAACAGGCTTCAGAAGGGATGCGTGAAATACTGGATGTATCTTGTGCGAGTTAGGTAAGGCTAATTCAAAAGCTACAGGATTGATCATCCTTTTGATCTTGAAGGGACCTATGAATTTTGGCCCTAATTTCCGTGCTGGAACTGGCAATCTAAGGTTAACGGCTGACAACCATACTTCTTTACCCACCTTGAAGACTGGATTCTCCTTCCTTCCTTTATTGTAGTACTTGCTGTAGTCATCCTGGGCCTTTTGCATAGCTTCCCGAATTTTCTGAAAGTTCAGCTGGATGGAGGCTACACGGTCTTGTACCTCCAGATATCTCAGGAAGAGAATTTGGGAGAAACGAAGGATGAAAACCAAAATTTGACCAGAAAGGTGTCTGATTAGTGGCAGAATGAATGGAATTGTTGTACGCAAACTCGGCGTATAGTAGGAGAGTGGACCAGTCAGCTTGGGAATCGGAACAAAAGCAGCGGAGATACTGCTCCAGGGTTTGGTTCATTCTCTCTGTCTGGCCGTTGCTCTGAGGGTGGTATGCAGAGGAGAGGCAAATCTTTACTTCTAAGGACTTACAGAGTTCCTTCCAAAACTTGGATGTAAATTGGACACCTCTGTCTGAGGTGATACTGAGAGGAACACCATGAAGTCTAATAACTTCTTTGAAGAAAATATCAGCTGTAGCTGAAGCAGAGGGAGTACCCACCATGGGCAGGAAATGTGCCATTTTTGAAAGACGATCAATGATGACATGGATGGTAGTGAACCCCCCTGAGGGCGGTAAGTCCACAATTAAATCCATGGAAATGTCTGCCCATGGTCGTTCAGGGATGGGTAGCGGTTTTAGTAGACCCCAAGACTTCGTGTTTGACCTTTATTGCGCTGGCATGGAATGCAGGAAGCCACATAGTCTTTACAGTCCTGTCTCCAGCCCAGCCACCAAAAGGAACGCCAAACTAATTCAGCAGTCTTTAGCGTTCCAAAGTGGCCTGCCAGTTTGTGGTCGTGAAATGTTTTTAGGATTAGAGGTCTTACTTCCAGCGGGACAAAGATTTTTCCCCGGGCCCAGAGAAGGTCACCATGTTTCTCCAAAGAGGACATTTCAGGGTCAGGAAAGTGACTGGATGCAGATTTCATGGCGGTCAACAGGTCAGTTTGCCTGATCAAAGAAAAATTTTGTGGAGACAAAATGGTGCTGGTTTCAACTGTTTGAGAGGTTTCATGGAACATCCGGGATAGTGCATCTGCTTTACCATTTTTTTAACCGGGTCTGTATGAAATGTGGAAATTAAATCTGGAAAAGAAGAGAGCCCACCGGGCCTGTCTGGGTCTTAAACGTTTGGCTGTCCTGAGGTTTCAGGTTACTCCAGATTTTTATGATCTGTAAAGATCATGGCAGGGTGGGATGCTCCCTCTAGTAAATACCTCCACTCTTCTAGAGCAAACTTGATGGCCAACAATTCTCTATCGCCAACATCGTAATTTTTCTCAGGTGCACTCAACTTCCGGGAAGCAAAAGCTACAGGGTGCAGGAGGGCCTTGAGACCCCGCCTTTGAGAGAGGATGGATCCAGTGGCCGTTTCAGAGGCATCAACTTCTAGTACAAATGGCAGGGCTGGATCAGGATGCCATAAGATTGGTGCAGAAGAAAATAGGGCTTTTAATTTGGTAAAAGCTTCCTGAGCTTCCGAGGACCACTGAAACCGGCTACGTTGGCGTGTGAGCTGGGTGATGGGTGCTACAATAGCTGAGAAGCCAGCGATAAATCTCTGATAGAAATTTGAGAACCCTATGAATCGCTGTACTCCTTTTTTATCCAAAGGAGCCGGCCATTCCTGGATTGCCTTGACTTTTTGAGGGTCCATTGTGACCCCGTTGGTGGAGATGATAAATCCCAAGAACTGAACCATTGATTTTTCAAACTCGCATTTTTCTGCCTTGAGATACAATTTGTGTTTCTTAAGGATTGCAAGGACCAGTTTAACATGTATTTGGTGTAGTTCAATAGTGGCAGAAAAAATAAGAATATCATCCAGGTAAACGACTAGAAAGTCATCAAGGTATTCCCGAAAGATGTCATTTAAGTGCTGGAAAGTAGCCCGGGGCGTTGCAGAGCCCAAACGGCATCACCAGGTACTCGTAATGTCCAAACCTGGACCTGAAGGTGGTCTTCCACTCATCGCCCGCCCGGATCCGAATGAGATTGTAGGCCCCGCGAAGATCTAGCTTAGAGAAGACTCTGGCAGATCGGAAGCGTTGAAACAACTCTGGAATAAAAGGGAGCGGGTACAGGTTTTTAATGGTAATTTTGTTTAATTCTCTGTAGTCAATGCAGGTTCTGAGAGAGCCAAATTTTTTTTCTTCAAAGAAGATGCAGGCTCCAGCCGGTGATGAGGAAGGACGAATAAAACCTTTTTCCAGGTTTTCGTTGATGTAAGCTTTGAGAGCCTTTAGTTCGGTTTCAGATAGTGGAAAAATGCGACCAAAAGGGATTTCAGAGCCTGGTAAAAGATCAATGGGGCCATCGTAGGGCCGGTGGGGTGGTAGATGGTTGGCCTATTGTTTGTCGAAGACATCCTTATACTCAAGGTAAACTGGAGGTACATGCTGAAGGCTGTCAGGTCCTGGTACAACAGTGGAACAAGAGGCTGGAACTGAGAGGAAACAGTGCTGAAAGCAGTATTTGGAGGAAAAGGAGACTTCCTTCTTTTTCCAATTGATTTGGGGTTCATGTGCCTGTATCCAGGGAAGTCCCAATATGATAGGGAACATAGGAGATGGGATGATGTCAAAACGCAGGAACTCCTGATGACCGGAGTCTGTGGTAATAAGAATGGGTCTTGTTTCTTGGGTGATTAGTCCAGAGCGGGGAAGAGACCCATCAGCCAGGTGTACCCGGAAACTTTGTTTCTTAGTTAACAGAGCGAAATGTAGGCTAGCAGCTAGTACAGCATCCAGGAAGCAGCTGCATGCTCCAGAGTAAATTATGGCTGGCAGGCAGGTTACCTTTTCCGTTAACTGTAGGGAGACAAAGAGGGTAACATAAGTCTGTGAAAAACCAGAGGCTTGATAGTTCATGATAACTGGTGAGTAGGACTTACTAGGTCTCACAGGGCAAGTGCGGAGGAAATGTCCAGTACCTCCGCAGTAGAGGCACAGGTTGGCCTGACGCCTGCGTAGTCTTTCTTCTGGGGTGAGAGGAGTACGGACCTATCCCAATTGCATGGGCTCGGCCTCAGAAGTGGCGGAGGCTGGAGGAGCCGTAAAAGATGGGTGGATGGGAGTCGGCTTAGGAAGCATCCAGCTGGGACGAGGAACCTGGAGGCGTTCTGAGCGCCACTCCCGCATGCGCCTGTCCAATTTGGTGGCTGCTTGGATTAGATCCTCCAAAGCCACAGGAGTCTCCATCCTAGCCAACTCGTCTTTAAGAGCTTCAGACAACCCTTGGCGGAACTGATATTAAAGGCCGTGCTCATTCCAGCCGGTATCAGCCGACCACTTCTGAAACTCAACCGTATAGTCCTCAACAGGCCTACGCTCTTGTAACAAGTTATGTAAAGCTTTGGCTGTAGCCATGCGTTGGGGGTCATCGTAGAGTTATCCCATACTTTCAAAGAAAGAGTCTATTGTATTTAACACAGGGCTCCTCTTTTCCATCAGGCTGTGGGCCCAGGCTTGTGGTTCATCAGCCAGGAGAGAAGTAATAAAGCCCACCTTTACCACCTCAGAGGAGAAAGTCCTGGGCTGCAAAGCCAAATACAAAGAACAGGCATTTTTGAAGGCTCTGAACTTCTTGCGATCGCCAGAAAATCGCTCCGGTATGGGGACCCTAGGTTCTGGGGCAGCCATGTTTACCGTGGGGTTAGATGCAACTTGAGAGGAGGACCCGTTGGCGGGTGCAGGAGCTGAGGTAGGTGCTGCGGATGGTCCTGGAAGTTGTTGGAGACGACCATCTATTTGGGTGAAGCCTTCTTGCAATTTCTGAACTGCATCAGTAAGTGCCGACACCTGCTAGCACAGAATCTCAAGGGGGGAACGCGCTCTGTCGGTCTCTGACATGGCTGGTTTGTACTATCAGAGAAGTACTTACCGAGGCCGAAATGCCGAGAGCGGTTCACCCTTGCGACTAAGTGCAGTCCACCCCCTGGAGGTGATACAGGGAGTGGATGGTACAAAGAGGCATAGGCTACCCAGAAGGCAGGGGGTAACTTGCAGGGATGAGCAGCTGTGCAGAGACTGGCAGATGGGATGATTTGCCGGAGCGGGGTACAAGTAAGTCCAGAACCAGGCTGAAGGTCAAACACACAGGATCTGTATATTCAAACACAGGCTGAGGTGAGGTGTCAGGGAGACACAAGGCAAGTCCAGGTCACAAGCAGAGGTTCAAGGGCAAGGAGACAGTAGGCAGATCCGGGTCACAGCCAGAGGGTCAAACACAGGAGAGGAGCAGAATCTGTATAAACAAGCCAAGGGTCAGGTCCAGGAGAAGAGCAGAAGAGTTGAGGTCAATCCGGGTCACAGCAGGTAATCAAGTATCAGGAACGGGGTATCACAGGAAGCTGAAGACAAACCAGCAATTTGTCTGTGCGCCAGAGTCACTTTTATAGGCCAGCCCAAGGGTCACGTAGGGCGTGCGCCAGTGTGCATGTGCGTGCGCCGGATTGCCTGCCCACGAATGCGCATGCGCCGGAGTGCCGTTCCGCTGCGCATGCGCGCAGGGACACGGCCGAAGCGTCTGAAAGCTACATTCCCCTGACACACTGGTTCCCAATCACCCAGCGAATTAAATTCAAAATACTACCCACATACAAAGCCATTCACAACTCTGACCCTAGCTGCATCACCAATCTTGTCTCCAAATATCACCCAAATCGTCCTCTCCACTCTTCTCAAGACCTCCTACTCTCAAGCTCTCTCGTCTCCTCCTCCCATGCTTGTCCCTAGGATTTCTCCAGAGCCTCTCTCATCCTCTGGAACTCGCTACCTCCACTGGTCCGGCTATCCCCTACTTTTGCTACCTTCAGTTAATCCCTGAAAACTCATCTCTTCAGGAAAGCCTATCACGTCTCCAACTAATCTCCTACTTCCATAAGCTTATTTCCCACAGTTACAACCTTTTGTACCACCTGCCCCACCCTATTAGATTGTAAGCTCTTCTGAGCAGGGCTCTCTTAATCCTCTTGTATTTTATTGTATTGTAACTGTATTGTCTCCTTTTATATTGTAAAGCGCTGCGTAAACTGTTGGCGCTATATAAATCCTGTATAATAATAACAATAATAATCATGAGCCCGCATGAGAGCCGATTATCTGTATCACTACAGGCTATGTGTCATGTTGACTAAATCTGAGTGTTTTATCACAATAAAGAGGTTGATTGCTACAGAGTGCACTATCAGTCTGCTTTATTTTGTATGTATCATCGGGGGACTTTCCTACGTTGGAAGCATTGGAGCCGGATGCCTCTGGTGGTTAACCCTTGTTGGGCAAAGTGCATTTGACCATCCTGTTTAATCAGGGGTCAACACCCTGTGGTGAGCGGCTTGTGTTACTATCATTGGTAGAATGCTCTATATTTTATGGACTTTGTATTCTGGAGTTTTTTCCTCTCTTTTTGGAACTTTATAATATTTATATCTGGTTGCACTGCACCTTTTGATTGTCTGTCTATACTTTAGGAGTCTGCTGTATCTGACAGTATTTAATTCCTGTGAAAGATTATTAAACTATTAAATCTGTGGTCACAGCATACACTTTAATTTTATAGCATTAGAATTGTATTAGCAATCCAACCAATATTATTAATATTATTATTATTATTATTATTATACAGGATTTATATAGCGCCAACAGTTTACGCAGCGATTTACAATATAAAGAGGGACAGTATAATTACAATACAGTTCAATACAGAAGGAGTAGGAGGGACCTGCTCATGGAGCTTACAATCTAATGGGAGGTGGTACAAAAAGTAATAGCTGCAGGAGGTGATCTGATGGAGGTGACTAAGTGAGTTTATAAGGATCGCCTAAAGGCGGACAGGACATACTGGGTGCAGTATGGGAATGAAATTGTGCAAATTCAGCCAAACTCACACGATTTCATTCCTGCTGTCAGTGTGAACATGGGCACAAACAATAAAAAACACAATAAAGGATTTCATCACTTGCAGAACTCAAGGAGTGGTTTATATGCTCAAATGTGATTGTGGTCTTCAATACATAGAACATCTAGGCCCCTCAGTATGAGAGTGGGGGAGCATATTCATAATATTAAGAAAGGTCTCACATAGCGTGTCTAAACACTTCAGGAACCACCATAATAGAGATCCCAGTGGTGTATGGTTTTGGGAAATAGAGACACTGGAGGGGGGGGATTTTGTTAGGCATCTTAGGCAACGGGAGTCTTTTTGGATTTTTGAGACCAAGGTGCTCACCCCTGGAGGATTGAATGTAGAGAGGACTTTGACCTCAATTGCTTAATTTCTGATAGGTAAAGGTTTATATTGGTATTGATGCAGAACATGTATGCAGTTATAGATTATATATTTATATTTTTTTATATATATTTTTTTTACATGGGTTTTTCTTTGTAGAATTTGTATAGTTTTCATTGATTCAGGTATTATTGTGAAGGATAGCAGTGGGTGACATATATAAAATATTTTTTTTTATATTTGTATATATATCTTTTTATATTCATAAACCTTTTTTTATTTAATATGTATGTTTTGAGTAAGTGTTGGGACTTTTTAACAACTAAATTGTACTTTTCCTCACTTCTGCAAAGTCTAAGTGGGTTGTTATGTTACAACAGGTTTGTTTCCTGTTGGTACCGAAAGGGGAAAGGCGGTGTCTTCAATTGCCGGAAGCATCTGTAGTGTAAGATTTGACGTCTCTTGTTTCCATGGCACTGATTATATTTATAGGATTTGGGTGACTCACTGACCCCACCCCGCTGACGAAGTCCCGTTGGACATAACGCGTACAGGAGGTGGAGACTTGCATGTGACGTCACCTGCTGCTATCATGAGACTGCATGAGAGTGGATTATCTGTATCACTACAGGCTATGTGTCAAGTCGACTAAATGTGAGTGTTTTATCACAATATAGAGGTAGACTGCAACAGAGTGCACTATCAGTCTGCTTTATTTTGAATGTATCGTCGGGGGACTTGCCTGCATTGGAAGCATTGGAGCCAGGTGCCTCTGGTGGTTAACCCTTGTTGGGCAAAGTGCATTTGACCATCCTGTTTAATCAGGGGTCAACAACCTGAGGCTTGAGTTACTATCAGTGGTGAAAGTTAACACCTGAGGTGGTTGACGTTTCCCACTTTCACACTACCTATGAGAATTCTCTATTCTTTATGAACTTTGTATTCTGGAGTTCTTTTTCCTTTCTTTTTGGGACTTTATAATATTTACATCTGGTTGTGCTGCACCCTTTGATTGTCTATCTACGCTTTAAGAGTCTACTGTATCTGACAGTATTTAATTCCTGTGAAAGATTATTAAACTATTAAATCTTTGGTTACAGCATACACTTTAATTTTATAGCATTAGAATTGTATTAGCAATGCAACCATTATTATTATTATTATTATTATTATACAGGATTTATATAGCGCCAACAGTTTATGCAGCGATTTACAATATAAAGAGGGACAGTATAATTACAATACAGTTCAATACAGAAGGAGTAGGAGGGCTTACAATCTAATGAGAGGGGGAGGTGGTACAAAAGGTAATAGCTGCAGGAGATGATCTGATGGAGGTGACTCTAGTACAGTTCTTAGGTGGAGGTGGGGTAGGCTTCCCTGAAGAAGTGAGTTTATAAGGATCGCCTAAAGGCGGCTAGGGTTGGAGCTGACCGGAAATAATGTGGCAGCAAGTTCCAGAAGATGGGAGAGGTTTTGGAGAAGTTCTGGAGGCGAGGATGGGAGGAGGTAACAAGGGTAACAAGATTGCAATATTTTGACAATACAATGTATGCTTACTTTAAAAAACCTAATTTCATGTTGTGTGGAGTCTGTCTGCTGACCATCTCTTTCTACAACTTCCTGGATTCCATGCATGCTATTCAGCTTCTCCTCTGCTGTTTATTTCTAATTTTTAAGGACTACATACCTCATGGTACCTGTTGCTTGCAAACAGTGATTCATGTACTGACTCCGCCTCCTAAAACTTCTCCTCTCAGTACCTCTGTAGTTCAGAAAGCAGGTTCTGTAAATTCTATGACACAGTAGTACCTACTCACAGGGCATAGGGAATATGTGTCACAACATTTAAATGTGTGAGGATCTTCACAAAGTATGTTTACCAACTTCAAGATCATTTGCCTAGGCCAGGGATCTCCAAACTACGGCCCTCCAGCTGTTGCAGAACTACACATCCCATGAGGCATTGTAAAGCTCTGACATTCACAGACATGACTAGGCATGATGGGAATTGTAGTTTCTGAACAACTGGAGGGCCATAGTTTGGAGACCCCTGGCCTAGGCAGTCTGAGCGAAAGTGGGAGCGGAAACCTGTCAAAATCGGGTACCCATCCCCCCACCTCCTCCACCAAAAGCTAAATTTCAGAAACAGGAGGGAGGAGGCCTTAAAGTGAAACTTTCCATTTTGGGTGGAACCCATTCAAGGCACCTCCTGGTGGCCCTTTAAATGAGCTTTAATTCTCTACATGATACAGCAGGCACATATCAGGAATATGAATTGTTGAGGTAACAAATTTTTTAATACCATTAAAACCTGGATTAGCATCATGCTGTTCAAAAATACAGGGCACAGCATGGCACCCCAGGGTGCCACAGTGCCCCTATTGAGAAACACTGTTTTAAACCAATGACAAGAACAAAATGCAGTAATTTCTTAGTGATCTGAATATTTATGGTTTTACAATTGTAAACTTCTAGCTATTGTTACTGCTAAATCATGCACTTCTATTCTAATATTTCTTCTAGTTTTCCTTTTTACTTTTACTCCTTTTTAAGGACTTTTGCAGACAGTTGTTCAGTTGTAGACCTAATCCAAGTTTGTTTCAAAAGTGACTAATAAGGGCAAAATGTTAAGCGCAAGTGAAAGTTTCTACAATAAGCTCTTCTGACATAAAACATTTGTAAAGTTTTTGTGTGTGCTGTTTTATTATGCCACTGCCAGAAAAAAAATCCCAAGCACCATCCTTAACCACTCAATCAGAAAAAGTAAACATAGTCTGTTTTTATAAGACTTACCAGACTGTCACTGCTGTCACTAAATGAACCCTCCAATATAAGCAGTTACACCACATAAGTCTCTTTTCTTTTCCTGATTATTAATGTATAATAAAAGCTGAGCCAAAGTAAACAAATGCAGGGATTTCTAAGTCAGGATCTTAAGCCGTGCCTTATATACATAGCATCTTCATTATAAAACATTGGTGCATTTCGGCATTACATTAAGAATTGCCGTATGGCTAGTGTTTAACCTAGTTACAGAATAGTGGTTAACTGTTTTAGAACTAATAGAGCTTGAGATACTATTGTGCATGGGGAACTCTTTCAAAACTAAACTTTAAAGTGTTACTAAACCCACTGCAGTAAAATCAGTCTGTATATGCAGTAAAGCATGCTTGTTATACTCACTGTGGAATCTAAGCGGTTAATCCTCTGCAATGTGTAATAAGACATTTTATCCTGTCTTCTCTTAACCTCCCCTTCTTCCACTGTCCCCAATCTGTCTGGTGATAGAACAGAAGCTAGGGGACAAGCTGCACATGCACAGTTTGGTGTGTATTGCTAGAGAGTTTTTTTTTTTTCTTGGGAGAGTCAGGGGTCTTACAGCCTCTTAGAACAATTGGGGGAGAATAAAAACTCCTCCCACAGGGGCGTGTCCTGGCAATGGAGGAGTGAGGACACGTGTCTCTGCAGCTCCGTCCCACCGTCGCACTGTATCACCGCTACCCGGGAAATACCTACACCGGCAGACTCCTAATATGTCCCAGAGATACCGGGCATCCTCGCAGCCATCGCGGAACAACCAATCCAAGCAGGGACAGCTGGATTCCTTCTTCCTGGGGACCCGAGGACAGAACCGCAAGGCTTACAAAAAGGCCCAGAAATCTACTAAGGCCTCACAGAGCGCTGCCACCCGGTTGCAACAGCCGGCAAGCTCCCCTATACCATCCCTGAGGTTGGTGAGTGAATCGGCCCCCCCTGCCTCTCCAGGCTCTCCGGCTTCTCTGGATAGAGGCCCTGAAGCCCCTGAAGCCCCAGACTCGCTGGATGATGTGGACATGAGGCGCCATATTTGGTCTCTCCCCACCAGGGATGACCTGGAGCGATTTGCAGACAGGGTAGAAAGGACTTTTAAAGAGGATATAGCGCAACTTAAGGCTGACAACTCACATCTTGGAGGTAGAGTGGAATCCCTGGAGCACAGATTTGAAGAAACTCTCCCTGTTATCTCCATGCTGCAGGACAAGTGTACTGCACAAGACCATCAGATTGAAGCCCTGCTCTGTCAGCTGGACGACATGGAGAATCGCAGCCGCAGGGCCAGCATCAGGATTAGAGGCCTGCCTGAAGCGACAGGTGCTAAGGACATTGTTCCTACCCTGGAGGGCATCTTTAAGGAGATACTAGGTCTGCCAGATACAACTACCATTGAGATAGACCGGGCACATAGGGCTCTTAAGCCCCCTTCCCAAGATGTGAATAACCCCAGAGATATTATATGTAAGTTACATAAATACACGCTAAAGGATCGCATTATGCAGAAAATGCGTGGCAAGCCTTATTTTGATCTCGATGGAGCGCAGATATCATTTTATCAGGACATTTCCAGGCGCACTCTTATGCAGCACAGAGCACTCCGCCCACTTTTGGTAGCCATTCAAGATGCAGGCCTGTCGTACCGCTGGGGTTTTCCGTTCTTCTTCCAAGTCACTAAAGATGGCAAAACAGTGACCCTACGTAACAAAGATGACCTGCCTAATTTTTTGTCCTCCCTTGGACTAGACCCTGTGGACTTCCCAGACTGGCGAGGAACTTCAGACCTCCTAACCACCAGGCTCCCACCACCCCAGCCGTGGATACCAACTAGACACAGAAATCGCAGACGGGACCGCAGATGCCATTCCTCTGATGCCTCGCCAGGTCCAGCTTCCATGAGAGTCTGACAGTGCACTCCAGCTGGATCCGCTCTTACCGTACCTTCATTTTCCAGCGATGCCTGTGACGAACCTTGCCCGATATACCTGCTTTACCTAAAACTCCAGACTACCGTTTTGTTTCCATGTCTAGCAGAGCAGGACTGGGACCCACACATATTGGCTCCACCCTAACTAATTGCACTATACCTGACTAAGCCCACTCAGCTACGACTAAGGCTATTGCTGAAACGCGTCAGCTTTATTGTTTTATTGTCACTCTGATGTACCAATAAACGACACTTCAAGGATTACAGTTTTGCCGGCTCTCCTTATTACTGAATTATATTATATTTCCCTCCTTTGCCGCACTTTATTAGACGTGGTGGACAGGAGTGGAGGCCCTCTCATCTCCCCCTCCCTTGTTGGCCCACGTACCCCACATAGGCTAACCCTTATTTTTTTTTTGGGTAACGATCTCTATTGGGATCAGGGTTGGTGTTCGGTTCCTACCCCCCATAGGGGACGAGGTTCCGAATGCCACCCTTAGATGACTCTCATATTGAGATGGCTTCGGCCATTTTGTTTGTTTTGTTATGTTTCTAATACTTACGTCATATGTCTTTGTCTTTGTTTCTCTTTGACACTCCTCTCCCCCCCTTTCTCCCTCTCTTCCACTTTCCCTTTCCCAGGAGTGACCTGCCACGTCGTCTTCCCTGCCTTGCCAACCCGAACATCCTCAGACCTACACATGGCTGCTCTACAGGTAAGCTCATATAACGTTAGAGGACTCTGCTCTCCACACAAGCGTAACAAACTATGGGGGAACTAAAGCGGTTAAAGACCCATTTCCCACCTAAGTCACTTCGCAAGCTACCCACCCATCTTTTCAATCAGTGGTTCCTCAGCACCTCCCCGGTATCGAAATCCAAGGGAACTGCCATCGTAATCAACAAATCTTGCCCCTTCCAGTCTACCGATAGTAAAATTGATCCCATGAGTACATATGTCTTTCTGAAAGGCAGTATAGCTGGTCAGACGTACATGTTCGCGATGCTCTATGCCCCCGCCAACCAACTTACCTTCATTGACTCCACCCTGGAGCAGCTGGCTGACTTTAGAGAAGGCCTCTTGATCACAGGTGGAGACTTTAATATTAGCCCAGACCCCTTGCTTGACACATCACACGCAAGACCCCCACACTCCTATACTTTTCTCAAGCATTTCCGCAAGACACTTTAATCTCACCGGATAATAGATAGCTGGAGAATGTTACACCCCTCAGATAGGGACTTCACTTATTATTTCAAGGTGCATAATGTGTACACACGTATAGACCAAATATACGTAGACCATGTTACCTTAGAACATCTGCAATCTGCGTCCATTGGCAACATTACCATTTCCAATCACGATTGCCATCACCCTACCTTCAGGTACTCACAGGGTCTGGACGTGGAGGTTAAATGAGAATTTGCTAGATGGTGTGGTAGTGGTGAAGGAAGTCACTGACTCCCTGACTCACTTCTTTGGAGAGAACTCCACAGATGAAATCAGTGAGGGGGTAGTGTGGGAGGCCCATAAAGCTGTGATTAGGGGAGAACTGATCTCACAGGGGTCTAGACTTAAGAAGGCACGCTGAGCAGATTTCCAAAGAGTACACACAGCCCTCCAAAAGGCTGAACTTAAACATAAGGCAACCGGGGATAGGGGGGGATAGAAGGAATTAACTGAACTGTGGGAGCTGTTCCTGCGCCTCTTAGACCGCCAAACAAAACCGTAAACAGTTTAGCTACATGTCCCACAAATTTTACGAACAGGGAAATAAATGTGGTCGTATGCTCGCTAGGGCACTTAGGAAGAAGCAAGCACAGACATATGTACATAAATTACACTAGCCCTCTGGGGAACTGATGATGCACTCTTCTAAGATTGCTGCAGGATTCCGAGATTACTACGCTAAGCTATATAATTTAGATTCTGAGCTTCCACCCCATACACATGACACCAGGGAAAAGGCAATACAAGAATATTTGACCACAGCAGGCGTCCCCCCCCCCTTACAAAAGACCAATGTTCCACTCTAGAGCTGCCGATTACCCCAACTGAACTTGGTGCGACAGTGGAGTCCTTGCACAATGGGAAAAGCCCCGGGCCAGATGGGTTCACTAAGGCATATTATAAAACTTTCCTCCCCATCTAGCAGCACCCATGTGCAAATATTTCAACTCTGTAGCGTGAGGTAAAGCCATCCCTCCAGAGGCACTCCTGGCTCACATTACTGTGATCCCGAAGGAGGGCAAGGACCCCACTGCCCCCCAGAGTTACCGCCTCATCTCCCTCCTCAATGTGGACATAAAAATCTTGGCAAAAATTCTGGCTAACAGACTTAAACACCTCATGCCTGAGATTGTCCATCCCGATCAAACAGGTTTCATTGTAGGCAGGGAAGCAAGGGATAACTCCCTTTAGAGCAATTCAACTTATTCACTGGGCTCGTACCCGCTCAGACCCCCAGTCTTATATTATACTATCGACAGATGCGGAAAAATCATTCAATATTTAAATGCAGTACTTAGATCCCTGGGGATGGGGCCGCGAATGTTAACCTCAATCATGGCCCTATATTCTACTCCTTGTGCGCAGGTAAAGGTGAACGGGACCCTTTCATTCAGCTTTCCAATCAGGAACGGCACGAGACAGGGTTGACCTCTCTCACCCCTCCTATTCGCTCTAGTTTTGGAGCCGCTACTCCGCACCGTGCGAACCAATACAGACATTAAGGGCTTGCCGATGATGTTTTATTTCATCTTTCAGACCCCCTGATTTCTCTGCCTAACCTGATGAAGGAACATAACCATTTTGGCTCACTCTCCAATTTTAAAATAAATTATACAAAGTCCGAAATCCTGCCCATCTATTTACCCCCTTCCCTAGCCACAAATCTCCGAGCTGCCTTTCCCTTTGCTTGGGCCAAATCATCTTTGCGATACTTGGGGGTGCAACTTACAGATCGCTTTGATACCCTATACACGGCCAACTTCCCCTCCCTGCTTACGGCGATCAAAAAGGACCTCTCGCAATGGACGCAGACTGCTTTTACATGGTTGGGACGGGTAAACATCATAAAAATGAACGTATTGCCACGCATACTCTTCTTCTTACAGATGCTACCGATTCCCCTACCTAAACTTTTCTTTGACCGTCTGTCCAGCTTGCTGTCTGCATTTGTATGGAATGCACGGAAACCTAGAATAGCCTTAAAGGTACTGAGACGCTCAAAACGTGAAGGCGGCCTGGGGATCCCAGATATTAGACGGTATTATCGTGCCATAGTCCTCCAGAGGATACTTAATTGGCGTTTTCACACCTGCTCAAAACTCTGGGTTTCTCTGGAGAAATGTCTGGCTGCAGAAATTTATCCTACTCCCCATGGTTGCTGAGGGAACACAGGGGGCTATCTGATACGACTTCAACCGGATCAACCGCTCTTCAGAATAGCTCCCCCTGTGTCCCTGCTGGCGCTGCTGGGTGGGTTCCTGTGGTTCCCCCCAGGTGAACAGATGGCATTTTTTGGGCCTTGGGTGGTAGTCGGAGACACCAGTTGTAGTAAACTTATGAAAGACGGTAAACTCCTGAGCTTTGAGGCCCTACAGGCCAGGCATCAAGGCTCACAAATGAACTTTTGGAGATATAGACAACTACACCACTTCTTTGAGATACACGGCTGCAAAATTAGAGACCCTTTGTCCCTTACCCCGTTTGAACAACTCTTCGTGAATGAAGAACCCGTCCCTCACATGGTGTCAGAATTATATCGACTCTTGGGCTCAGCTGCCCATCAATCCAAACCAGCTTACATTCGGAAGTGGGAAAGGGAGCTGGGACGGGAATTCACTGATTTGCAGCTATCCCACCTGTATTATCTCACACACTCGTCCTCTGTAGATTCTAAAGCCCAAGAAACAAACTATAAGATTATGTCTCGCTGGTACCGGGTACCCGCCGACCTAGCACGTGTTTATCCTTCTGGGTCTGAGCACTGCTGGCGAGGCTGTGGACTCAGAGGCACACTTATCCATATATGGTGGGAATGTCCCCTAATCGTCTCTTTTTGGGAGGATGTAAAAGACCAAATAAAAAGCATAACAGGGATAGAAGTGCCTTTCTCTCCGACGCACTTTCTCCTGCATATCCCCCCGATCCCACTCAATTGATATAAAAAAAATGTGCTTACCCATTTATTGAATACGGCAAGGAGACTGCTTCCGATTTATTGGAAGCAGTCTAAAGTCCCCACCAGGAAAGAGTGGATCAGCAGGGTGAATGCAGTCCGAGAGGCTGAGGAATGGATAGCGACCTGCAGGGAGTCTAGAGACCGGTTTATCGGAATCTGGATTCCCTGGACTGAATACACCACAGAATCCAGAGATGTACCCTCTAGCTTGGACATTGCTCTACTGGAACTGGCAGACCCTACCCTTAAAACACATAGGCCGTCAAGAATCTAGAGGATGGGGAGCTCCCCTCGACAAGTGGCAGCTACTGGAGATAGCAGAAGCAGCTTGGATCATTCGGGGATGGTGTGCTCGGTGGGGACGTGACTAAAGCCGCTAATAGGATTGCAGGTACACTCAGTTTGCTCCTTTCCCTTCCCCTTCTTTTCCTTTCCCCCCTCCTCTTCCTCTTTTTCCCCCCTCTCTTTCTTTTTCTAATGGCCCCATGTGTTGAACATAACTTCTGATATACTGTACTTTCAAAATAAAATAAAGATTATATAAAAAAAAAAAACTCCTCCCACAAGCTTTAACCAGACACTGATAAAAGTCACAAGACTGCTCTGACTGCTAATAAGAAAAGGTATTTAGCAGTTTATATTTACTAAACTCCATGTTCTGTAAACTGTGGGAGACCAGATATAGTGAATGCAGGGTTTAGTAACACTTCAAGGGCCCATTCACACCAGATGCAGTGGGATGCATTTTTGAATGCATTTCAACTGCTTAGACAGTCCAAAATCCATGTTAGCTAATGAACCCCATGCTAAAAAAAAAACCTTAGAAGAAATGCATGGCAAACACACATAGATGCACATGTGGACATCCATGGGCCCTAAACTTTACAACAGACCCAGCCCATCTGCCCAAGTTTTTCAACCCAGGAAAGCTATAGAGTAGCAGGCTCTACATGTAAATACATGTAAACAGTGCAGTAGGTACAAAAAGACTAAAACGTCACCTCTTTTTCCATGGGCAAATTGTATTCACTTAAAAACTATATTGACCGTAATTCCAAATCAGTAATATATGTTGTGGAATGTAGTGCCTATCAGATGCAATATGTAGGTTACGCTATCCACCATTTGCGAACTAGGATATCAGAACATTACAATTATACTCTTAATATAAATGCCAAAAATATATCAAATGTATCCAAACATTTTAGGACAGTGCATGGAGGGAACCTTGATTCGTTCTCTTCTTCTGGTTTTGAACAGATTAAAAGACCTACAAAAGGGGGAAATATACATCACATCCTACTCCAGCATGAGGTGTGGTGGATCCACACGCTTAACACCAGGGTCCTTTTTGGTATGAATAACAGTGTAGATGTCAATCTTTCTTTAAAATAACCCATTTAATATGTTATGTAAATGGTTAATGTTTTGTATTTCTCCCTGAATGTCCTCGTTCAAATAGTGACCATCCCCAAGTGTTATCACTTAAAGGGGTTGTAAAGGTAAAAATTTTTTCACCTTAATGCATTCTATGCATTAAGGTGAAAAAACTTTTGACAGTACCGCCGCCCCCAGGCCCCCCGTTTTACTTACCTGACGCCTCGAATCTTCGCTGCTCGTCCTCGTCATCTTCATTGCAGCTCAGCCTGGTCGCTGATTGGCTGCAGTGGATGGATTGAAAGCAGCGCAGCCATTGGCTCGCGCTGCTGTCAATCACATTCGATGACGCGGCGCGCCGGGGGGCGGGGCCGAGTGATACAGCGAGCGGCTATAGCCGCCGGCTGTATCACGGGAGCGCGCCCGCAAGCACTCACCACCGTGCGAGGGAGCTCGCATTAAGGTGGTAAATGCTTGCGGGGAGGAGCTGAAACAGCCGCCGAGGGACCCCAGAAGACCAGGTTCGGGGCCACTCTGTGCAGAACGAGCTGCACAGTGAAGGTAAGTATAACATGTTTGTTATTATTTTTTTTTTTTTAAATTAACTTTACAACCCCTTTAAGTTTATACTGCCCCCTTATTTCAGGGGTTGTATCTTTATATATACTTGATTTTAATTTTATTTGTACATGCTATGAGGAAGGCTTCTGTCGAAACGCGTTAGTATTTATGGAGTTTGCCGTTGCTGTTTTGCTCTAATAAAAGGTTTCTAACAAAGAAGCTGCCAAGTTGCCAGGTGATATTTGTTATGGACATAAAGCAACAGGCCGCCTACCCCTGAAAAGTTCCTTGATCCAGAAAAACTATTGTACTTGGAACACCAGTTTTTGTTGGATTAACATTTATAGTTCGAGCTATGACCTGTCTCCGAGTGCTTACCATGCACTGCTCCTGACTCCCATGTGCTCTCTGTACCTGTTGCACTGTGCCCAGGGCTCCAATATCCTGTTGGTCCTCCTTATTGTTTCATGCCCATCTGTCGTCAGTTAGTAGACAGGAGCAGTTCTGATGAAGAATTTGACTAAGACTAAGAATTTTTCAATGTAATACATAACACTGATAATTTGAAACAATATGATCACAGAAACATGCTTCACCATCAATACTAGTCCATAAGTATAGTGTCACAATGAGGTTTTAATTTTAAGTTTCCTCTGGACAAGGCTGACAAGATAGAGAAATTAAGCTAGTTCTCAATGTATGCATTGCTATACAGTATATGCCCTCTAGCTGAAAGCTTACATAGTTTTGATTTAGGAATCACACTTTTCAGAGGTACTTTGATGCAGCACCATGTGTCTTAAGTATTTATAAATGTATACAACAAAAACCTCTGTTTTTAACCTGAGTAGTTGAAATAGTTTAGCTAGCTATCTGGAAAGTGTGCTGGGAACCTTTGTGTATCTACACAAGGTATAACAAGATTGAGGTTAGACAGAGAGATTGTTTTCTCACTCTGTGTTTGTGTGCCTAGAACCAATAACTAAAAGAGCATTGCAAATTGTACCCTACCCTGCTAGTGATTTTGTTACAGGTACACAGAAGCAGTCTTAGCGAATTGTATACAAATAGTTCCTTATTCCACCAGTAGTCATAAACTGGCAGCATTCATAAACTTTTTAATAAGCAGGAGAATGTGTTACTGATGGTATAGTTGGCAATGTGTGGTCACTGGGAGCCCTGCTGCCCTATGCTATGGACTATACAGGCTTTGCAGAAATTCTCTAGATCAGGGGGTTCCAAACTTTTGACCGTCCTGGGCCAAATTGGAATAAGAGGAATTTTCTTGGGCCACACATAAAATACGCTAACAACAAGAATAGCTGATGAATAGAAAAAGTCAGGCAGATCACAAGTTAATGATCACTAATATAGATATTGTACCTGTCTGAGTAATACAACTTAATTTTTTTGTAATATTTTTGATTATAAAGGTAAAAGAGGGCAACATAAAACTAGTGCAATATTTAATACTGTTTTTAATATCTGTTTCAATGGATGTAGTAGCAATTCTCAAGGTGCTCATCACGTATTTTGGTTCTAATTTTGCACTTCATGTGCTTCATCCTTGAAAATAGTTGTTTACAAATAGAGGTGCTGCCAAAAAAAAATTACATGAATGAGTCGTGATTGTGAAGAGTGTGCTAGCGGGTGACGGCCTACATTTTCGAGTCCACAGCGACAGCTGGAGCACCCCTAACATAAAAGACAAACTCATCTTCTGGGCACATCAGCCATGCTCTGTAGTATTCACAAGGCACCAACCTTCAGGGCATAACAACCCTTGCTCAGTAGTTTTCTCTCTCTTCCTCATGCATGGGTGGGGGCTGGTGACCAGGTCTTCTGCCCACCCTCCTGGTTGTGCAGTTGTACCCCCTCACTCCCAGGATGCTGACCCACTGCTCTCAGGGCTCGACAGCTAAGTGGCATCCTGTAACTGAACTCACTTCATGTGTTGGACCATCTGAAGAATTTACATAGAGGCCATATTTTCTTCTTTACTGAATTTTCACTGCATATATTACCAGGTCTTAGGCCAAGCACAGTCCTACAGCAAGTTCCAAAAGACATTGGATGCTGAAAGTCTCTCTGAGGCAAGGGTTATGTAGTCAGGCTCAGCTAAGGGGAATCCCTTCCTAGGGGCACCCTCAATAAAGTAATAAAGTACAGGTCTCAGGTGACCATACTTCTTATGGCAACCCTTCCAATGGCCAAGGCTCTACTCTCTAAAGCTAACTCCTCTCACACTATCTACTACAGGATCATGTCAGGCAGAAAGTGAAATCACCTTCCTGTCAGGGCTGTGCTCAGCCCTTCCTTCTCTGAGCTGGCCGCTCAGCTGTCGGCTAATTGCCAGCTCCCATCTCTCTCCACAGTTACCCAGCTGAATTTGATCCTGCTCATCAGTCCTGCCTACTGAAGCCATCAAGTCCAGAGGAGCTCTGCCTTCCCCTTGGTCACATCACAAGAAACTATCTCTTGCATTCCTGTTTTAAAGACTGGCTTTGCTGACATCCCTTCAGGCTACAGATCTTGCTTGATGTTCCACTACTTTGATCCCTGACTCCTGGCTTGGCTGATGATCCATGCGGTTACTGAACTTTGGCTATGTTTTGACTATGTTGGTTCTTTTTATTCTTATTATTAAACGAGTGTGATTCTACTGTACTTCTGTCTCGGTCTGATTTCATGGTTTCTGACAGTAGGCGAAGGCCATGAATTCAGAAGATACAGTCAATCCACTTGTTGGTAATATTTTTTCCAGATTGGATGAGCAAGATCACCGCATGGATCAGTTTGCCATAGCATTACAAACGCTCCTGAGTCGCACGGCTCACCTGGAATCTCCCACTGTGGCTGCTCCGGTACAACCTGAGTTGCAGGCTGTCCCTGCTGCTGCTCCAGTCTCTGTGCAGGCACCCGCCTCAAATATTACCTCTATTAGAGGTATGTCTGGTTCCGCTTTGCTTCCCCAGCGATTGGGGGGCGATCCAGTTCAATGCAGAGGGTTTCTCAACCAGGTTGAGATATACTTTGAGATGCTGCCCCAGGCGTTTCCCACTGACAGAAGCAAAGTAGGTTTCATGATATCTTTGCTTTCTGGGAGAGCCTTGGCCTGGGCAAACCCTCTATGGGAGACACAAAAACCTGTTGTCTTGAGTTACCCTGAGTTTGTATAAGGGTATTTGACGTTCCCGCACACTCCGCTTCTGCTGCCAAGTGCCTCATGTCCATCAAACAGAGTACGAGTACTGTTGCCAACTACACCATTGAATTCCGTACTCTGGCAGCAGAGATTGCTTGGAACAATGAGGCCCTTGTGGCTGCTTTTTCTCATGGTCTCTCGAATTCCATCAAGGATGAGATAGCAGCCCGAGATATACCCAATGAGCTGGAGAAGTTGATCACATTTGCCATCCTCATGGACTCCAGACTCAGAGAAAGACTCTCTTTTAAGGAGCGCTTGCAGAAGCCTCCTATGCGTTTGCCTCTGAGCTTTGCAGTCCCACCCTTGCCCCCCCACCTCCCATGCCTCCCCACCTCCCATGCCTCCTGTTACCGAGTCGGTCAGTGAAGATGAACCCATGCACTTGGGCTTCACGCATCTCTCTGCGGATGAGAGAACCTTTAGGAGGAGGGAGAGATTGTGCCCTTATTGTGGCCAGGCAGGTCACTTTTTGAAGTCTTGTCCTACCCGTCCAGGGAACGCCCGAACCTTGAGGTCCTGTCATGGACAGACCCTAGGTGGTGTTGTTTCATCCCCAGTTATCCAGAAGGATAAGCCCCTGGTTTCTGTCACCTTTTCTTGGGCTGAGTCGTCCATCGAGATACAGGCTCTAATCAACTCTGGGGCTGCAGGCCTGTTCATTGATGCTGCCTTTCTCCACTTGTTAAAAAGCAGGAGTAGTTATGGCACTGCCCTTGTGGGGTTAGAAAGATTTTTTTCTGTTAGTGAACAATTCCTCTATATATTACCTGGTGTACATAATTCCTATAAACCTAGGATATTGCTTCTAAAAATTACAAAAATTACAAAAAATACAAAAAACTTATATGTACCAAAATAACGTGAATATTTTAGATCTGAAATCTGTGACTAGTACTCGGTAATTAATAATCACATTGTAATAAAGGTGAAATTCCAACATAACATGCTTCAATTATTTTCACAAAGTGCATTTGTGCAAAACCAGTGTTGTAAATGTCATAAGGTGACTGGTGCTAAATCATACAAAATCATACAAAATATCCAGTGCTATAAATGCCATAAAGTGACTGGTGCTAGATCATACAAAATCATACTAAATGTCCAATATAAAAAGTGACTAATGTGTTTAACCAGTATTATTGGATAGGAAAAATTCCATTAATGGAAAAAAGTTCTTTTTGGAGTATTTTAGGATGTTCAATCTCTGAGAAACAGATTTCTGTGGGAAAACTTCTTATCCAGGTGCTGGCTCTTTAATTAGTGCCTTATCTGCATGCTCTGATACTGCTTGCACTCACCAGATTTTCTTTCCCCTGCAGGGGTGCAGGCAGTCACAGTATCTACCACTGTGTAGCAATCTTAGATGTCTCCAAACTTTACTTTTGCCCTGGATCTCCTCTTGGTCCTTCAGATCCCTGAGTTCCAGGGGCACCCAATTGTCCTGGTTGTCCAATTGGCCCTCTGAAACCACTTAGTCCAAAGGATCCTTTATTACCCTTATCACCTTTATCTCCTTGATCTCCACTAAGCCCATCAATTCCTTTCTCTCCTTTTTCCCCCTTTAGCCCTGATGGACCTAGAGAGCCAGGTAGACCAGGAACTCCTTGTCCTCCAATTTCACCCTTTGCACCTTTTATGCCAAGTTCACCTGGTTTCCCGCGGTATCCTTGCATTCCCCTATCTCGGTGGGGCACTTGCCATTGAGGCTCTTGACGAGAGACCTCTACAGCCTGCCCATGTGACTCATGAATCGGTTCCGTTGTCCGTGGTCGTAGGGGCTCTTCACCATGAGATAATTCAGTTCCAAGTAATTTCCTCACCTAAGTTTCTGCTGGTTATTGGTTATCCTTGGTTACAGAGGCCCTGGGCCCACCTGTCTATGGATTTCATTGTGGAGTTACCCAACTCCCAGGGCAACACAGTTATCCTTATGGTGGTTGACCGGTTCTCAAAGATGGAGTCGGAGGTTGCAAGATGACAGCCAGACCCTGTCCCCTACCTGGTAGGAAGGCGCAGGCAGGCGTCTGCGGTCAGCATGGAGTCTGTACCTATCATTAGCATGACGCAAAACCTCCCTGGTCCAGGAGGTTCACACCTCGGTTTATTGGGCCTTTCTGTATTCTTCGCAGGATTAACCCAGTGGCTTACACATTAGACCTTCCTTCTAATATGGGTATTTCGAATGTATTTCATGTCTCCTTATTAAAACCTTTGGTCTGCAACCGCTTTACCACATCGGTGCCATATCCTCACCCTATACAGGTTGAGAACCATGAGGAGTATGAAGTACAGTCCATTGTTGACCCTTGTAGGTTCCGTGGGCACATACAGTACCTGGTGCATTGGAAAGGGTACGGTCCGGAGGAACGCTCTTGGGTCTCATCCTCGAACGTACATGCCCCTGTCCTCCTCCGTGATTTCCATAGACATTTTCCCCTCAAGCCTGGTGGTCCTCCGAGGGGGAGGGGTCGTTGAAAGGGTAATGTCAGGGCTGTGCTCAGCCCTTCCTTCTCTGAGCTGGCCGCTCTGCTGTCGGCTAATTGCCAGCTCCCATCTCTCTCCACAGTTGCCCAGCTGAAGTTGAACCTGCTCGTCAGTCCTGCCTACTTAAGCCGCCCAGTCCAGAGGAGCTCTGCCTTTGCCTTGGTCACATCACAAGAAACTATCTCCTGCGTTCCTGTTTTAAAGACTGGCTTTGCAAACATCCCTTCAGGCTACAGATCCTGCTTGCTGTTCCACTACTTTGATCCCTGACTCCTGGTTTGGCTGACGATCCCTTCCAGTTACTGAACTTTGGCTATGTTTTGACTACGTATGTTCTTTTTATTTTTATTATTAAACAAGTGTTATTTAACTGTACTTCTGTCTCGGTCTGATTTCATGGTTTCTGACACTTCCTTCCTGGAAGTGGGCCACAAAGTGGTGGACCCTTCCTGACCTGCCTACAAGTGGGATAGTTTTCATTGGAAAGATAAAACTTATAAAAGTCCAGTAAAGCAACACTGTAAATTTTTTCTTTGGGCACATGTGTTCAAATTCGCCCACAAAAATCAACATTTTTAGGTAAGTTCAGAAGTGGCGCTGGTGCTCCATTTTTTGGGGGGCAGCAAACAAATCCCCCTATCAGGTCCGCACTTACCCCATCCAGGTCTTGGCTTCCCTGGTTTCCCCGGCTTCTCCTCCTGGCCAATCTGTCTTAAGACCCACTTCTTGTCCTGATTGGTCAGGAGGAGAAGCTGGAAGACAATAGCAAATATTGAACCTTTTTGAAGCCAATTAGAGTCTCAGGCTCTAATCATGTGCTTCAAAAGGAGAAAAAAAAATCATAGAAATCTATGCATCTGGCACCCCGCATGGAGATTAGGGGCCAGTGCATGGAGATTAGGGGGACGATGCCCCTGTGCCCCTTATGGATCGGCCACCGCTGGGTAAGTTTATGATTTTGTGTTGTGCCACATTCAAAGCCATCTTGGGCCACATGCGGCTCTTGAGCCAAAGGTAGGACACCACTGCTTTAAATTATCTAAGAATGTAATTTGCCTAAACCTAAGTACTATGTATGTCCAGAAAACCTTGTCCATTCTTTTGTTCATTTTATCTACTTACATATGAACATCGGGAAATGTTGTCATCAATATTCACAAGTCTCTGGGCTTGTAGTACCAGTCAGAGGATGTCTTTAGAGAGCACCTACCCAATACTGTACACATCTATTGTCCATACATAGTGCAGTCAGTCACAGCTATAAGTATTATTGACAGTTAATCCTGTTGTTTCAAGAGAAAGGAAAGATGGCTACATAGTAATTTCCCCATTGGACAATGGACCTACTTTCCACTGAAGATCACCAAAATCCCCCCTGATCTCAGCCTTATTTTAGGGGGATCAGTAGATCTGGCTCAACCAAGCTAAAACTTCTGGCACTAATAGTAAAAAGTAGAGATTTGAGGGTGTGTCTGGATTGCAATATTCCAAAAATTACACACAATTTCATAAACTTATTTTTTAATGACACATAATAGAAAAAAAAATGTATGTACCCATTACAAATACGCTGTTTAGGATAATTAAAACATTTAATAAAAAATAAAGCATTGTGGTGCTTTGCACATCTTTACTGGATTATTTCTAAATATGATTAATAACTCAGATTGTTCAGTCTGGGACAACCTAATGAGACACCGTAACTTTACTTCAAAAATCAAAATCATATTTTATTTTTCACAATACCACACTGCATATAGAATATTAGGTTATATAATAAGTTGCATCATTGAACAGCCTTCATAAATAGTTATGAGCAATCAGCATTTTGTTCCACTTTCTAGTTAGCAAAGCATAAATGGCAACATATACTAGAAAGCCAAAATCATCAAGTTTTATAGGATTTAAGGTATTAGTATAAATTCATAGATACATGTCAATTTGTAATTCTGTCGATTCACCTCGTATATCTTGCTCATTAAGCTGAAGTACATGACAGGGTGTTTTTTTATTTGGCCTTTTAAATAAGCTTTGGGTGATTTGTGAGACACCTGGGTCAAAGGCCCAGTACCTTTTACCACCCGGAGAGTGGTTTAACAAGATCAGAAAAAAACATGACCTAGGCTTTCGATTGGCAAGAATAATGAGGTGATGCTCAGACTGATGATGTCATAGCAAAGCTCAGTACGAGGCAAACACATGATTCTTCAGTACTAACATGACCACATGCAGCTTTGTTTTAGGTAAGGCCAAGCCAAAAGCTTACACGAGATATTAAAAACAAAATATGATTCACATGGTAGTGGTTGGAGAGTTATCATAAGTCCTGGTGGGACTATTTTAAGCTATACTTTCGGTAACAAATGCAACATCAAACAAGTATATGATCATTTACCAGTGGATGACAAAGCATAGCAAAAATATAATTTGTCAATTTACTTGGGGCCATGTAGACAAAATGCACCTCTGCGTTTCACACAGGTACAGAATTCTGCATTTGCAACTTGCAAGTAAAAATTTTCAGACTTCAGGTGCCAGTTGTAACTTGCTAGGAAAGCATGTTTGGGAAGTTAAGGTGCATAGTTTAAAACAGGGGTTCTTAACCATTAATATCAATACCATTTAGGTATATAAAAACCAAATGATAGGATATGGGACTGCCTCTTATTATTTATTTTTTTAATTGTAACAGGCTTGTCTGCATTAATGAACCTAAATTTAAAAGTGGAAAAACAACTTGAAGAGTCAGTTAACGTGTAAATTAACTTGTCAGTAACTGTACCTCTCCTTCATGCTTTCATTTCAAACATGCAAAAAAACAGCAAAGATCTCACTAGTTGTAGTTATCTTGTGCATTTATAATTAGATATTTTTATATAATTAAATATAAGAAAATTCTTTGGATTTTTTCTTTTAGATGGTCTGTTCTTAGATATCCATATATAAAGTAAAAACAAACTATTCACATCCCTTGAAGACGCACTGTACATACATACCTTACATGATGATGACAAATTTGATTGTTACTTCTGGTCAAGAGGATATGGGGACATTCTGGGCAATTCTTTGTGCAATCTGTAGTCGTAAAAAGTTATAGTAAAACTTCAGGCTTTAAAAAAAACAAAAAAAACAAACATGTCATCCTTACCTGCTCTGTGCAATGATTTTGCACAGAACAGCCTCAATCTTCTTTTTCCCAGGTCCCCCGCCATCGCTCCTGGCTCTTCTCCCTTGACCAGTGCCCCCATAGCAAGCCTGTCATGGTTATGCAGTAATGTTTGTTTGTCAGCTTATCTCTCCATGTGTTAAGATTAAGAGGCCAGCCACTCTCACCTGGCTGCTTAAGTAATATCTCCTGAAAGCATTGGTCCACTCCAGGCCCTAACAGGGAACTCTTTAATATTGTGTGTTTTGGCTTCTGTGTGTTCATTGCTCTGTGTCCTATGTCTGATCCTGTTCACCGATCTTGGCTTGTTCTTGACCATCCCTGCTTGCTTGTGACCCTGACCTTTTGGCACGTTCTCTGTCTATCCTTGTCTGCTAGTCGCCCTGACCTTTGGCTTGCTATCCATTGTTGTCCTAGGCTGCTGCTTCCTCTCTGTCCTCCTGTAGCCTACCAGGAGCGTGAGCTGGGAGACCCTGGGGGCCGTGACCTGGAGTCAGTTGCAGCACAGTCTATCCTCACTACTAGAGGTTCTGATGAACACCTGCTGGCTCCTAGACTCTGCGCCCTGGGGAATCTTATGCTCTAGCTCCCAGTCGGATCCGTGTTGGTTGCCCAGTGGTCCTGCATTCCTGAACCACCCAGAGTTCCATCCGCAGCAGTCAGCCGTAGGGTCCGCTACCTTAGCGGTGCACTCCTGACTCCAACGGTGTGTATCTGTCATCTGGTGGATACTCACCAAGGACCACCAGGATGCCGCCAGGACCAACACTGAAGAAATATAAAGAAAAAAGAGAAAGGTCTGGTGACCCCAGTAACACACCCTGGGACTTTAAATGAAGTGGGTACCGTTTCCGCCAGTAAACATAACAGTAGTAAATACAGTATATGGTTTATTCAAGTAAAATTGTTTACATGCATAGATAACACCAACAGTTTCGCAAACGGGCGTTTGGCCCCTGGTGGGGTCCCATCTGACTTCGTCCCCTCAGCTCCCTGGTGAGGCACCTGCTGCTGCTATCTTGGAGCCGCACACCTGTAGCCATGGTCAAGCTCAGTGGGGAGTATGGCGACCCATAACCCCTCCTATCCTGTGCCTTTATAACTAATACTGTGCCATTTTGCCAACTATATACTTTTTTATCTTAGGTACAATGTTACACACATCCACCCCTGAAGAGCGAGCTGGATCTCACGAAACTAGTCGGGTAGTATGATGCCCGTGTACTATGACTGCTATTACATCCATGTACCAATATTTCTTGTTTATATATCTTTTTTTTGGTAACTGTTGGTGTTATCTATGCATGTAAACAATTTTACTTGAATAAACCATATACTGTATTTACTACTGTTATGTTTACTAGCGGAAACGGTACCCACTTCATTTAAAAACCCAGGGCGAATCCTTCTTTTAACACTGAAGAAATGGCTGCACTCCAAGATCCATCAAAATTCTTATTTAATGAATGAACATCCCAAGTGTTACAGACAGTTCAAATGGTACCATTACCATTTGAACTGTCTGTAACACTTGGGATGTTCGTTCATTAAATAAGAATTTTGATGGATCTTGGAGTGCAGCCATTTCCTCAGTATTGATCGCATGAGGAGGCAAGCCAAGGTGGGCATCCGTTATATCATTAGGCTTCCTGTCTCACCTGGAGCAGTGAGTTTTTTTGTTTGGATATGCCGCCTGGACCACCAGGGATTGCCACCACACTGGAGCACCAGGTATGCCACCCTAGACCACCAGGGAAATGCTAGTCAGTGCCCAGGCAGCTGCCAATCAGTGCCTACCCCCAATGCCTGCCAGTGCCAGTGCCATCAGTGATGCCTATCAACGCCATCTATCAGTGCTGCATATCAGTTCCCATCAGTGCCTCGTATCAGTGCCCATCAGTGCACAGCAGTGCTGCCTATCAGTGCCCAGCAGTGTCGCCTATCAGTGCCACCCATGAGTACCCATCAGTGCAGCCTTTCAGTGCCCATCAGTGTCGCCTATCAGTGCCCATAAGTTCCCACCAGTGCCACCCATTGGTGCCCATCAGTGCCGTCTATCAATGCCCATTAGTGATGCATATCAGTGCCACCCATCAGTGCTGCCTACCAGTTCCCATCAGTGCTGCCTATCAGTGCCCATCGTCAGAGCCCATCAGTGCCACCTCATTGGTGCTACCTCATCGGTGCCACCTTATCACTTCACTGATGAGCACCTTATCGGTGCTCATCAGTGAAGGCGAAAACGTACTTATTTACAAAATTTTATAATAGAAACAAGAGAAAACTTTTTTTTTCAAAATTTTAGGTCTTTTTTTATTTGTTTAGCAAAAAATAAAAAATGCAGAGGTGATCAAATACCACAAAAAGAAAGCTCTATTTGTGGGAACAGTGTAGCATTTGTCATTTAAACAGCAAGAGCGCTGAAAGCTGAAAATTGGCTTGGGCAGGAAGGGGGTGTAAGTACCTGATTTTGAAGTAGTTAATACCCCATTAAAGATAAACTATAATGGTTTTTGAAATTATTTTCTTTTTTAATTTTTATATTTCTTGCAATATGTTTTTAAAATGTTTGTTTTACAAACAAACATAGATGCCAAAAGATTCTTAGACTGAGATATCTGGTTTTGGATAATTAATGCAATGGGTCAATTAGTACTGTGTGTACAGTAAATGTCAACTTGAGCTACTGACCTCTATGAACAACAGACTTTTTCAATTGAAATATACAAAATATTAATTTGAAATATGTCATATGTACCTTCCCTAAAAAAGTTATATTATGTTTTAGTCCTGAAAAAAATATATAAACAAAGAAAATATGTGCAAAACTACTATAAGGATATACTAACTATGGTAATTCTGTGTTTTCCTCTTAAAAAAAAAAATCACAGTATGTCAGCATTACCTCACAACATGGTCTTGAGTTTATTGTTTTCAAGCAATGAAATAAAAAGTTTGTAAGCACAAATCAGTATGCAGTATGTGAATATGTAAGATCAAATGATGCCCCATGTGCAATTACAAACTAGACATATAAACTGATTGAGTTATTTACATTAAAGTGGTTGTAAACACCATTAATGAAAGCTGACTAAGCACATATATCTGTAGTGTTTACTTATCTCTCTCCAAAGCTCTAAGTGCCATTTCTCTCTAGTGCTTTGTTCCTCTGTTATCAGCATGAATCATTTCTGACAAGTTCCGCGACACATGAGACAACAGTAGCTGAAAATTTGTGTTGGGGAGGAAGCTTAGAGGAAGATAAGCAGGGAGCTTGTCTATTCAGACCACAGCTCTGCATGTTCCTCTGCCTATGTGAAGGAGGGGGTGTCCCTTTCCTCCAATCAGCTCTCACATAGTGCAAGCAGAGGCTCCACACCCACCTCTATGTGCTGCTGAAAGAGGAAGAAAGATTTTAAACATGATCTGCAATTCCAAAGAGTGTAGCAATCTGAAGGCAGCAGATATACAAGTAAATCTTATGTAGGAGGATTGGTTTCATCTCTGTGTATCATCTGAGGCTATTCACTTCACTGGGTATATGTAAGGGTTTACAACCACTTTAAAATAAAATACCTGCCTCATTAGCAATTTCCAGGTGTGCTATTATTTATTCAATGCAACACCTCCTCTCCGTGTCCTCAACCAATTTATAATATTATTACCACTTAAGGACCGGAAGGATTTGCCTCCTTAATGACCAGGTCATTTTTTTCGATACAGCACAGAGTCACTTTAACTGACAATTGCATGGTCGTGCGACATTGTACCCAAACAAAATTGATGTCCTTTTTTTCCCCACAAATATAGCTTTCTTTTGGTGCTATTTGATCACCTCTGCGGTTTTTATTTTTTGCGCTATAAACAAAAAAAGGTGACAATTTTAAAAAAAAACAATATTTTACTTTTTTGCTATGATAAATATCTGAAAAAACGAATTAAAAAAAAAAAAAATTTCTTCATCAGTTTAGGGCAATATGTATTCTTCTACATATTTTTTGGTAGAAAAAATTCCAATAAGCGTATATTGATTGGTTTCCACAAAAGTTATAGCGTCTACAAAATAGGAGATAGGTTTATGGCATTTTTATTTATTTATTTATTTTTTACTAATGGTGGCGATTTTTAGCCCGACTACGACATTGCGGCAGACAGGTTGGACACTTTTGACACATTTTTGGGACCATTGACATTTATACAGTGATCAATGCTATAAAAATGCACTTACTGTGTAAATGTCACTGGCAGGGAAGGGGTTAAAACAAGGGGGTGATAAAGGGGTTAAATGTGCTCCCTGTGAGGTGTATCTAACTGTGGGGGGATGTAACTGACTGGAGGAGGAGAGAGATTGCTGTTCCTAATCACTAGGAACAGCAGATCTGTCTCTCCTCCCCTGTTAGAATGGGGATCTGTCAAGTTTACATTGACAGATCCCCCCGTTCTGGCTCTCTGTGAAGCGATCGCGGGTGGCTGAAGCGATCGCGGGTGGTCGCAGCGGCCGGTCATGCGCATCGGCCCCCCACCTCATGCCCTCTATCGCTCTTAAAGCGGCCGACGTACACCTATGGCAATTCGCCCAGGCGAGTCAACCTGCCCCAGTATAATGACAGCAGCTGGTCTTAAAGCGGTCAGGGACTCAAAAGAGATGCCGTATGTAGGATGTTGAAGATGCCAACAAGTTTATTATATGGTTGGTTTTGAATAATATTAAAGTGATGGTAAAGTCTCTTTTTTTTTTAGTGAAAAATAACAAACATGTTATACTTACCTCCTCTGTGCAGTGGATTTGCACAGAGCAGCCCAGATCCTCCTCTTCTAGGGTCCCTCTTCTCTGCTCCTGGCCCGTCCCTCCAGTCCCCACAGCAAGCAGCTTGCTATGGGGGCACCCAAGCCGAGCTGCAGCTCTGTGTCCATTCAGACATGGAGCTGCCATTCGGCCCTGCCCCCTCTCTCTCCTGATTGGCTAACTGACTTTGATTGGCAGCAGCGGGAGCCAATCAGGAGAGGGAGTCCCAGGTGGCCGAGAGACTCGTGAACATCGCTGGATAGAGATGGGGCTCAGGTAAGTATTAGGGGGGCTGAGGGGGGCTGCTACACACAGAAGGCTTTCTATTTTAATGCATAGAATGCATTAAGATAAAAAAAACCTTCTGCCTTTACAACCACTTTAACACGCTTCTGCAAATAATATTTTTTTTCAGAAGATACAAACAATGAAAAAAAAGGTCATTTGAGCAGTCGGTGCGCAATATCAGTTGTGAATATTGATTAATTAAGGGTTATTATTTGTATATCATACTGTTTAGCAGGTTAATTGTATCTATATTTGCTTCAAAACCCACAAACATGGCAGCCATTAAGATTTGCATAGTAGCACCACTGAAAATGTATCATTTAGTAGAATCCTACCAGAGTGAAAATTTCATTTTTTTTTTTTAAAGAAAGCTAAATAAAAATGTTTTTTTTAAAACTGGACATTTGTGAAAAGATGGATCAAGGAAGATTGGACAAGGTAGCAGATTTGCCAACCCCCATCCCTTAAGTTGACATTGATAAGTAGAGAAGCTGCTCCATTTGCCTTGTATGTGCCCTGCCTCCAAAGACATGCATTTTTTACCTAGCAATTATTAGAATCTGAAAGAGGACAGGGATGGGTTTGGCATAATGATAACTGAGCAAGTTATCTCCTGCGTCCCTTCACAATCAGAAAGGAGTTTCGGTGAAACAGACACATACGATTTCAAATGGCTATATAAGTTCCATGTGTTTTTACTTAGTTTAAGTTTTATGTAATAAGACATGGTAACTGCTATTGAGTAATCCTTTCTAGAAAAACAAAAACATACTCACATTTAATCAAATATTTTAATATGAGGTTATTAAACTAGCTTACAATGTCAACGTTGGTTAATAGAGAATCTTTGAACAGATTCCACGTAGGCATGACACTATGCAAATACTCTATCATTTTGTTTTCTTTTAAAGTTGTCTCGCTATATGCTATAGTGCAGTGGTCATCAACCCTGTCCTCAGAGCCCACTAACAGGCCAGGTTTTATGTTTTACCTTGGGGAGATACAGACTAGAATACTGCAATCACTGATATCACCTGTGATGTATTTCAGTTATCTTACAAACCTGGCCTGTTAGTGGGCCCTGAGAACAGGGTTGATGACCACTGCTATAGTGGGCATATAGCACATAACCCAACAGTACTCCACTTTCTATACAATAGTAGTGTTTTCTTCACCAAAAATAACGTTATATAAATACATACATTCAATTTTTGTTTTATAAATATATAATGTCATTCAATCTTTTGTAATATTTCCAGCATAGAAATAATTGCATGCAGTAAGGTCCCTCAGTTTTAAAACAGGTTCTGTATTTGTGTCCCATGTGATCTTTTCTTCCAATTCAGTTGGAATCCAACTAAATTCCATGTCTTTTTCTTCCCAGATTCTTAGGCATGTCTGATGATTTCTGCAACTAAACCCATTGTCTTTTTGCTTGCAAATGCTTTACACGCTGCCACATTTTGCCCACGCTGTCTACATTTGGGAAAACCTGCCAAATGGTCTGCCTTAATGAATCAAATAGTTCAATTGTTTTATGGCAAACGCTATTTTTAGAAGTCATCCACTGTAAATTAGCCATTTGTTTTTTTGTTATTGTGATAAACCTAGAGTAGCCAGAGGCAGAATGGGTCTCTGGGGACCAGCGGAGAAGACTGTCGCTGTAAACACAAAATACTCCATCATTATTGACAAAAAGGAGGGGGGGGTTTGGGACTTTGAAGGAGGCACATAATGGGAAACCAATAGTTTGATCCAAAAACAGTTTTATTAAAAATTACACATGAAGGGGGCGTGCCTAGTTTACAGCATCTATTGCCTTCTGCTCCACCACAATGGGGAAACCAAAGAAGTTGAAGGAGCCTAGGTCCTTCGGGACACAGCACCAGGTCTTCCTCTGCTCCTCCGCCGCTGATTACAGAGTACTTTAGCCACGAAGGTCCAGCGGGACAACGTGTGGCCAAGATGGCGCTGTCCTCCTCCACTGTGGCTCTCTCTCCTTCCTCTGCCTCCCCTGCGGCCAGCTCTATGAGGTATAGTTCGGATGGGGATCTTTCCCCTGCTCATGCCCCGGACCTCTCTGCTAGCCCCTTCACAATGGCTCCCATCACAACAGGCGGGCACTTGCCTGAAAGCCTATCTCAACCGTTCCCTCTGTACCTCCAGGGACCCCCACCTTCCTCAAGCGCTGCAGCCGCCCAGCCATTCTCCCCGTGGGACTCCTCAGCCATTACATGGGACTTGCAGCTACCTCTTCTCCAGAGCTCCAGAACCCCCAGGGACAGATCTCCCTCAGACACATTGCACCAGGGAAGATCCCCCTCGCATCAGGCTACCCCCTGTTCCCCGCAATCTGAAAGGTACCATGCGGACTATTCCCAGCCTGCTCACTTAGCCGGTTCCTCTAAGAAACAGAAGAACAAAACGAAGCCTACCAGCCAGTCCCCCTGGGGTAGCCATGCCCCGTCTACTTCCTATGCGCCCCTGGCAAAGGATGCCCGAGCAGACATGGCCTTGGACTCTGATACTGAACCAGAAGCCTATACCTCCTGGCGAGATTATGTCCGTTGCATGCCCACCAAACAGGAATTACGCATGCTTACCCAGGATAAGGACCTTCCCTCGACCTTACAAGCTATCTTCAATAACGTGTTGGGCCGCCCAGGGCACCAGAAAGTCAAATTAGACTGAGCCCGCTGAGCCCTCCGTCCCCGTGGCCCACCGTCTAGACCACGGGATGTGATCTGCAGGGTACACAACTATGCCCTCAAAGAAGAAATAATGCGAAAAGCCCAAAACATGCATACTATTCACTTTGATGGGGCCCTTATACAACTTTTTCCGTATCTGTCGTGGATCACGCTCCAGCAGCGTATGCAAACTCTCCTTATTGCGCTGCGTGACCATGACTTTCGATACCATTGGGGTTTTCCTTTTAGCCTGACTGCTAAAAGAGATGGGAGATCCGTGAGGCTACGCTATCCGGAGGATCTCCAGGCCTTCTGTAGGGGGTTCTAGGTTCTTTTTTTGTCTCTTCTTACTGGCCTCCCTATTTCTCTCTCTCAACTTCCACCCACCACCTAGGGTCCCTGGGGTTCTGTGTCTACTCAACGAATCCCGAGAGAACGGCTCTGGATCTCCCACGGGTTCCATTTGGACCATTGCCAGAACGCTTGGACGATTTCTGGACTGTTAAGTATATAGCTAATCTATCTTTCTTTGTATCCACCATGATCAATCTGATGTAATTAAATGTGAAAGGCCTAAACTCTCATTTTAAATGTAGCCTGGCCCTGCGCGAGTTCAAGCAGTCCACCGCTGACATAGTTTTTATTCAGGAGACACATCTTGACAAATCTGGCAATATGGCATTCGAATACAAAAATTTCCACCAAACTTATCTTGCCTCTAATCCACAGAAATGGGCGGGCGTGGTGGTCCTCTTTAGGCAAGGTTCCCCCTTTCAACTAAAAACCCTGTATGCTGATCCCCTGGGACACTACCTTATACTTTGAGGCTCCTGGAAAGGTTTTGACCTTACACCTTGTAACATTTATGCCCGAATGTAAAACAAATAGCCTTCCTGTCTAAAGTATATAAACAATTCTTCACAGCTCCCCATCAGTATTTAGTCATTGGGGAAGACTTTAACCTGTCGTTCCCACCTGGCCTAGACAGGCATACTGTGGGTCGTGGGAGGTCCACTTCAGCTTTAGACTGGCAATCTACTCTCTTTCGCCAATTGATCAGACGATATGCCTTATTTGATGCATAGGGGACCTCTTACCCCTCTGCCAAACAGTTTACCTTTTATTCCCACCGTAACAAGTCCCATTCGAGACTAGATTACTTTTTTGTCAATGCCCCCACTCTCAGAGCCTGTACCAGCTCCGACATCCAGGCAATATAATGGTCCGATCATGCCCCAATCACGCTTTCTCTGTATTTGTATTTCCATTGCCCTCAAACAGAATGCCAAGGTGACTCGTGAGTTGCTGGAAGACAAACTTAAGCAATTGGAAAAACGGTTGTTGTCCTCCCCCTCACTGTCTGTTCTGAGGGAAATAGCGTCAGAGCCGGGTTAAGGGACATTGAGATCGGAAGGTTTGGGAAAGCCCTCCTTCGACTGCCACAAACGTATTATGATAAGGCAAATAAGCTTCACACACTCTTAACTAGACAACTCTGCGAACGCTCCAGTGTGGCCTCTCCCACTTTCCTCAGGGACACATCCGGTACCCTACATTCCAATCCTTCTAAAATTACACAAATCTTCCACGACTATTATTTTAATTTGTATAATGATCCCACTGTCCCACACAACCCCCGTCCCCAGACCTCTCCCAGGCCATACAATCATATCTGGGGGACAGTGATCTTCCTGTCATTTCCCCTTCTGAACTGACCAGTCTCAACTCCTCTATCTCTGAGGAGGAAGTATTTGCCTCGATTAAATCTCTCCCAGCTAATAAATCCCCAGGACCTGACGGACTGCCGTACCTCTATTACAAAACCTTTCTTCCACTCCTTCTCCCTTACATCACTTCTCTGTTTAACGCTTTCCTAGCTTCTTCTCCTATTCCGAGAGACATGCAAACCTCCTTTCTTACGATGATCCCTAAGCCGGGTAAGGACCATACACTGTGCTCAAATTATAGCGCTCCTTAATTCGGATCTTAAAATCTTTATAAAAATGTTAGCAAATAGACTAAACAACCTTCTGCCATCACTTATTCGTAAAGATCAGGTGGGGTTTATCCCCCTTCGCCAAGCTGGTGACAATACCAGAAGAGCTATTGATCTTATAGATGTAGTGAACAGGACCCAATCTGAGGCACTACTCCTAAGTTTAGATGCAGAAAAGGCCTTTGATAGGCTCGGCTGGCCATTTTTGTTTGCAAATCTCCACCGTTTTGGCATCAGGGGCCCTTTTCTGCAAGCCGTTGCCCATCTATATTCCTCTCCACTGACGTTAGTTAGGACCCAGTTCGCTGCCTCTCCTGTCTTTCCCATTTCTAATGGCACACGGCAGGCGTGCCCTCTTTCCCCTCTTCTCTATGCACTCTGTATTGAGCCCCTGGCAGCCCATATAAGGCGAAACCCCAATATTCATGGTATTCCAGTCCGTATTAGAGATTTTAAGATCTCCCTTTTCGCGGACGATATATTACTCACACTCAGGGAGGAGAAAGAATGCCCCTGGTGGGAGTATGAGTAAGGAAACAGAAGTATACGTAAAAAACAAGTAATTTTATTACAAAATGACATTAACAAATTACATTATAAATATTCCTAAAACCATTGAATAGGATGTAGATACATATACAGTTGCTTGATTATTGGATCACAGGTAGACTCCAGAAGAGGGGTCATGCAGGTAATATGATCACAAAAATCCCAACATGTTTCAGAAAAGCGGAGGAATAAAGGTAAACATATTAATTTCCTTCCTCAGGGGTTAAATGGAAGCGAACTGTTATATGTCTAATGAAGAGAAAAGGTTTGTATTTCAGTATGGTAAAACATACAATACAGTATGTACAGTATATAGTATATATGTGTATATTTTTACTTGACAGAGTGGATTGTATCTAAACATGGCATGACATATCAAAAACAGAAAACAGAAATAGTACTCACAATTACAATATCCGATGTGGAAAGAATGCACAGACCACAATAACTATTACTCACACAACCCCATGTCTCTCTTCCAAACCTTCATATGGAACTAGATCGCTATAGTCTTCTTTGCGTTTACAAAATCAATACCTCCAAAACTGAAGCCCTTCCCCTTACTATCCCTGACCGGACGCTTTACCACCTTACGCAATCATTTGACTACTCTTGGAAGACCCCAACTTTAAAATACCTAGGCGTCAATCTTACATCTACCTACGATACTCTTTATAAGGCTAATTTTCCCCCATTATACACTTCCATTAAAGCATCCCTTGCCAAGTGGAGGTCTCAGAGGTTGTCCCTCTTTGGTTGTATGGCAACCATTAAGATAGCAATCTTGCCTAAACTTCTCTATCTCTTTGAGACACTGCCTATCACTATCCCATCCTCGCACCTTAAGTCCCTCCAGGGAGACCTGTTGAACTTCTTTTGGAATTACAATAGGCACCGCATTGCTAGGTCTATCCTCTTTGCCCTTTGTAGTCAAGGCGGCCTTGCGTTCCCGAATATGGCTAAATATTATCTGGCAACTCAACTGCGTCCTCTCGCTTCATGGTATACTCTGCATGCCTATAATCGTTGGACACAAATTGAGAAGCTGTGGCTGGCACCGATCCACCCGAATTCCATATTATGGAGTACCAAAGTCCCGCTTAAAAATTTACAACTGCTAGGGCCCATGTCACTCGTGCGGAGTCTATGGCTCCGTGCCAAACCGGTTTACCCCCTTACCTCCCCGGCCTCCCTGGCAACCTCATTTTTGTTCACGCCTAATGTCCCGGACAGCTTGACCTCGCTGATGTACACCCTTGGATGGAAAAGGCCCTATTTCACTTTGGACAGTTGGTGGATCATAGAACTAGAAGGTTGCGAACATTTCAGGATTTGCAGGAAACCTATGGCCTGCCAAGACAGGCTTTTAATAGCTACTTGCAAATACGACATTTTGCGCAGTTCTTAGTTACAAATCTCCAATTCTCCCCCTGACAGATTTCTAGAGAGTTTGCTTGGAGGGCTCATCCCCTAGAGGTATGATATCGCGTACGTATCAACTTTTAATCACAGACCCTTCCCCAGCTGGACCTAGGCACACCTATATGCATAAGTGGGAGCAGGCCTTGGGCGAGGAGTTACCCTTGAAATCGTGGCAATTAATTTTGTCACAGGCATCTAAGAGCTCTATCTGTACCCTGTACAAAGAGCACCAATATAAGATACTCTGCCACTGGTACCAAACCCCAGACCTGCCTTATTCCATATATCCCTCTGCCGATTGTCGGTGCTGGCGTTGCAATGCTGCTGTGGGTACGTTGTACCATATCTTCTGGACATGTCCTTTAATTACTCCTTACTGGCGGTTGGTCCACTCTCTAATCCATTCCATCTTTGGCTCCTGGGTGCCTTTCAATCCTACAATTTTTCTTTTGGGCCTTCCACCCCCTTCTTTCTCTAAAACGGCTAGAAAGCTTCATGCGCACAGGTTAACTGCCGCACGGTGCTTGATTGCCCTTAGGTGGAAAAAGCGTGACCCTCCTTCTATGGCTGATTTGCACTCCAGGATCTGAGATGTGAAACGGATGGAAAGCCTGACCGCTTCAATAAATGACACTCTTGAGGCTGATAATCGGGTTTGGGAATTGTGGGATTCGTTGGCATCCCCTTTAGCATGAAGTCTTCCTAATCTGGCGTCATCCTGTAGGGATAACGACTCCAGTCTCTGAGGTGGGTCCTGCTTTGGGTGGTTGCTCTTTACTACTCTCTCTTCTCCCTTTCTTCTTTCTCTGCCTCTGTTAGGCTCACTTGTCTTTTTCTTTTTTTTTATTCGTTTTGTTTTTTATTTGCCAACACACCCATTCCAGCGCTCTCTCCTATTAGAGTGTATACCATTAGACAGTTGTGCCATTGTAGTCATTATGTTAGGGTGACTGAGGCCAATGAATCTGAAGTTGACATCTACCATTCACATGTCCTATTTCAATTTTTCTTATCTTTATTATTGTTTTTTCTTTTCATGATGGTATTGCCTACGGGCGCTTAATGGCTTTTGTCATGTATATCCTTTTGTATGTTTTTGCCCTTTTTGTTGAAAATTAATAAAAATTGTCAGTTTAAAAAAAAAATCACACATGACATATACATACACAAGTAATTGGTTTAATGGTCATCATAACCAAGAGCCTAATATAGGGTAAAAAATTGCAAGGGTATCAGCATGGAAAATAGTATTATAAACATCTTTGACCAGTTGCTCCATGTAGAAAAAAGAGTTGACGTAGACATAGAGTAAATCACATCACCTTTACGCTTGACATGTTTTGGGGATTATACCGCCTCATCAGGAATGAATGCATGCGATCTGTAGAAAAAATTGTAAAATGAATGCCAATGTATCTACTGAAAACCCCAATGGTGGGAATATTCAAACAAGAAAGGGGAGCAAAGGGAGTCAGGAGGGGGGAAAATATCCATCCCCTACTTACATGTTGGTGCAAAATGTGAACATGTGGTACTAAACAGATGAGAACCATCAAGTGTTTCTCCTGGGAGCTGAGGGAATAAGGACCCAACAGGAAGGTATACGCAGGCATAAAACTCCCCAAAGGGGTAATGACGTCCATGTTGACACTGCTGGTGATGCAAGAGAGTGACCATAGAAGTGTCTGAAAAGCAAAAAATGTGGCTGTGGTAAAAATGAACAGTGGATCTCACAATAGTGTGAGCCCATGGACAACAGTGCCAAAACATAATAGAAGAAGTGTGAATGAAGTGACATGAATCTACCAGAGTGACCGAGTACAAACATATTCCAAGGTGAATGATAAGATAAAGTGTTGACAAAGGTCCCACCATATGATATACCAAAGATAGAGTAAGTAATAAAGTAATACCCTCGCAATTTTTTACCCTATATTGGGCTATTGGTTATGATGACCATTAAACCAATTACTTGTGTATGTGTATGTGCTATGTCATGCGTAATTTTTTTTCTTGTCAAAAGAAGTTTATTGAGTATACAATGTTATAAAGATACATAAAGTAAGTTTACAAGGATCTATAAAGTAAGCTCATTGTTTTACAGTAGGGTTTATATAGGTAAATATCATGAAATTTCAAATATTAAACATTGGGTTCACGTAAACCTAAATTAAAGATATATATCATTTCCTTAGTTACTTTTGTAGGTATTTAAATGATTTATACCTACTATACATATTGTTTACAAGTAGAGTGTATATAGGTCAAATAAATTCTGATAATGAGCTTTAATCGTAAGGTGGAGAAAAGGAAAGAGAAAGAAGAAAAAGGGTTGAAAGGTAGAGGTATGGTCCACAAGGTTGTCCCGCTCGTCAGTTTATTATTCTTTTTAGTTCTCTTTGAAGCCTTAGAATGGGTGTCTCTGTAAGTCATTTAATCTGTTACCATGGCAACAGGACAGAGTCATTGAAGTTTGACAGGAACTGTTGTTTTATCCAAGGATGCCAAAGTTTTTCAAATTTTGGAATTTGATTTTGATCGATGGCTACCATCTTAGCATGGGACATTGTATTATTCATTCTGTGAATTGTTTCTGCTAGTAATCATGCGTAATTTTTAATAAAACTGTTTTTGGATCGAACTATTGGTTTCCATTTGTGTGCCTTATTCAAAGTCCCAACCCCCCCCCCCTTTTGTCAATAATTATAGAGTATTTTGTGTTTATAGGGATGGAGGCACCCATTTCCCAGCTGTTTCATTCAAAGTCCAAAATTTTCCCCTCTTATTATTACTATAATTATTGACAGACACAAGTATAAGCATCTACAGAGACACTGTTAGTTCCATACTGGCAAAAGCGAAACATGTTTAGGGAAAAATCAGCACCCTGCTAACAGAACCAAAAAACAAAATGGGTCCATTGCTAAAAAACACTGGGCGATAAAAGAACAGCATGTATAATACAGACCTTTTCATTGGTCTGTATCTTGAAACATGACTGCTTTGCAGCTCCCCAGCTGCTGCAATTATTCCACACCTCCGGGTGTGTTGGATACCTCTTTCTTCTACCTCACACTGTGGTTCCTCTCACTGGCTCACATGTCACTACAAGATATACAGTAGAAGATGGCAGAAGGAACCACCGCCTGTGGTGAGGAGAGCAAATATCCAACACACATGTAAATGTGGATATATCTGCAGCAGCTGTGGATAAGTAAAGCAGCAACTATCAAAGTGGCTGCTGGAAAGGTAAAAAATTATGCATGCTGTTCTTTTACAGCCCAGCTTTCTTTTACAAGTCAGGCTTAAAGCGGTTGTAAACCGCTGGATGTTTTTTTTTTCTTTCTTACCCTGCGAGGTAAAGGCATAATGTGCTAGTATGCATTGCATACTAGCACATTATGTTAAACTTACCTTAAAATGAAGCTCTTCCAGCGCTGAGATGTCTGCGCTGCAGATGCTCCCATCTTCACCCGTCTTGCTTCCGGGTTCACAGACTCTGGCTCTGTGAATGGCCGGAGCCACGATGACATCACTCCCGCGCATGCATGTGGGAGCCGCCATTTACAGCACAGGTGGCCGTTCCTTCAGAGTGCATGCACCAGTAAATATCACTCTAAATGGTGCCAGTTTAGGAGATATTTATACTACCTATAGGTAAAAGTTAGTGATTGAAGTTTACTTCCACTTTTAGGCTGCATTCACACCTATGCATTTTTAGTGCTTTTTGCATTTTGCAGATTTTCACTAAGTCCATTTAACATGGTTTCTTATGGAACATGTTCTGTAGTGCAAATCTGCAAAATGCAAAAAGCACTAAAAATGCATAGGTGTGAATTCGGCTTTAATAACCCCCCCATATTTGACAAAAAATCCTTATCAACTATAATATGTGATTTGTCTGCTAAATAATTGGTCCTGTTAAAAATACAGTTTCAGCTCATCGTGGTAATGTATAAATACTCTGAAGTTACATCACTCCATATTTATTAATGTTTACACCAGCACAATAGCACTCCATTTAATCTAAATGATTGAAGAGGAAGGGATGTGATACTGTTTGGCTTTTTCAGAGTTTTCGCAAAAAATGTTTTTGCGTGGTGATAAGCTGTGCAGGGACAATACTATTTAGATCAAATGAAGTTTGGAGATAAACATATTTTGTGCTTGTTTAAATACTGTTAAGCGCATTTGTAGATTATCTGAACTAAAATGAACTTAGCAAGAAACGAATCACACTGTTAAAGAGCAATTTCAAGACAGGTGAAACTAATTACTGAAGATGTTCTTTAGCAAAACACAAAACTTTAGCTACATTTACACCTGTGAATGAACCCAACATCATTTACATGCGAGAACCCAGCGGGGGTACCAGGCGATTAGCTGCAGGAGGCAGCCCTATTTAAAGTAATGGGAGGCTGTTGGCTCCCACAGCTAATAAGGGCTGCTAGTGTGTAAGCGCTCATGCAGCGATCACATGCAGACAGTTTGCGTTCTGGGACAATCACTCACAAGTGATCCCTGCATGAGCAATTTCATGCCAGTGGCCCCCGATTAGCTGCAGGAGCCAGTAGCCTCCCATGACTTTCAATGGGGCTGCCTCCCACCGCTAATTGTAGAGAATGTATCAGTGTATGAAACATTTGCAGGCCTCGTTTAAACAGGTGTAAAGAACAGGCATTTGAGCAACATCAATAAAACTTTCTGAACATAATGCAAAGCTAATGGCTGCAGTTTAACCACTTTAGCCCCGGACCATTTGGCTGGCCAAAGACCAGAGGACTTTTTACAGTTTGGCACTGTGCTGATTTAACTGATAATTGCACGGTCATGCAATGTTGTACCCAAACAAAATTTGCGTCCTTTTTTTCCCACAAATAGAGCTTTCTTTTGATGGTATTTGATTGCCTCTGCGATTTTTATTTTTTGCGATATAAACGGAAAAAGACCGAAAAAAACATGATATTTTCTACTTTTTGTTATAAGAAAAATCCAATAAACTTAATTTTAGTCATACATTTAGGCCAAAATGTATTCAGCCACATGTCTTTGTTAAAAAAAATGTCAATAAGCGTATATTTATTGGTTTGTGCAAAAGTTATAGCGTCTACAAACTAGGGTACATTTTCTGGAATTTACGCAGCTTTTAGTTTATGACTGCTTATCTCATTTCTTGGGGTGCTAAAATGGCAGGACAGTACAACCCCCCCCCCCCCAAATTACCCCATTTTGGAAAGTAGACACCCTAAGAAAATTGCTAAGAGGCATGTTGAGCCCATTGAATATTTAATTTTTTGTCCCAAGTGATTGCATAATGACAAAAAAAAATGATTTCACTCATCACTACCTATCACAGTTTTGAAGGCCATAAAATGCCAAGATGGCACAAAACCCAGCCAAATATCCCCATTTTGGAAAGTAGACACCCCAAGCTATTTTCTGAGAGGCATGTTGAGTCCATGGCATATTTTATATTTTGCCACAAGTTGTGGGAAAATGACAAACTTTTTTTTTTTTTTGCATAAAGTTGTCACTAAATGATATATTGCTCATACATGCCATGGACATATGTGGAATTACACTCCAAAATAAATTCTGCTGCTTCTCCCGAGTACAGGGATACCACAAGTGTGGGACTTTTTGGGAGTCTAGCCGCGTACGGGGCCCCGAAAACCAATCACCGCCTTCAGGATTTCTAAGGGTGGAAATTTTTGATTTCACTTCTCACTACCTATCACAGTTTTGAAGGCCATTAAATGCCAAGATGCACAACCCCCCCCCCCCCCCCCAAATTACCCCATTTTGGAAAGTAGACACCCCAAGCTATTTGCTGAGAGGCATATATCAAATTTCTTCATAAATGTGGGCCAATATGTATTCTGCTACATATTTTTGGTAAAAAAAATCCCAAAAAGCATATATTGATTGGTTTGCGCAAGTTATAGCGTCTACAAACAAAGGGATATATTTATAGAATTTTTTTTTTTTTACTAGTAATGGCAGCGATCTTATAGTGGGACTGCGATATTGTGGCAGACAAATTGGACACTAACTGACACTTTGACACTTTTTTGGGGAACAGCGACATTATTACAGTGACTGTATGACTGTACTAATGACACTAGCTGGAAAGGTGTTAACATCAGGGGCAATTAAAGGGTTAACTGTTTGACTAACTGGTGTTTTACTGTAGTGCAGGAGGTGCTTTTATTAGAGGAAGGCATAGATCCATGTCCCTGCTTAGTAGGAACAAAGGATCCATGCCTTCGTTACTGACAGAATGGCGATCTGCCTGAACCCGAACAATCAGCGGGTGACGGTGGACATCAGGCCCACGGAACCTGCTGATCAGCTCCTGCTGTGTGGTATCACAGCGGGAGCCAGCCTCCAGCGGCATGCACTCGCACCCAATAGCCTGAAAAACTGCTATAGGGCAGTTGGCAAGTGGTTAAAATTTGATGTAACCACCTTTGCCTTCAAACAGTAACACAGTTGCACACAGTTTTTGAAAGAACTCGGGAGATAGGTTGTTCCAAACAACAACCTAACCACAGATCTTCTGTGGATATAGTCTGCCTCAAATCCTTCTGCCACTTCATGTAATCCCAAACTGACTCGATGATGTTAAGATCAGGGCTCTGTGAGGGCCAAACCATAACATACAGGACTCCTTGTTCTTCTTTATGCTTAAGATAGTTCTTAACCCCTTGGCGCAGGATCCCATTGGCTCTTTAACCACTTCAATACCAAGGATGTCATATGACGTCCTTGGCTTTGAGCAGGTATATCTGAATGATGCCTGTACAGATATCATTCAGATATTGCCGGTTTCAGCCGGCGAATCTCTACACCATAGGAAAGATCATAGCGGCCGTTCCACCGCTTGATCGTTCCTATGGGAGGCGAGAGGGGACTCCCCCCCCTCCCGCCGCCCTCCGGTGCCTACTCCGACTCACCGTTACGATCGGTGAGGCGGAGAGTGGATCCGCCGGCGCCAGATGTAGATCATAGAGATTTCCAGCGGACCAGATGGTCCCCGGAGTCTCTATGATCGTCGGAGGCCGGGTGCGATGTTATGGCGTCACGCCCGGCCTCTCCATTCAAAAAAACGGCTCCGCTTCGGCTTGGAAGCGGCGATCGTTTTATTTTTTTTTTTATTTCAGGCTTCCCAGCCTAGTGGTGAGATATGGGGTCTTATTGACCCCATGTCTCACTATTAAGAGGACCTGTCATGTCATATTGCTATTACAAGGGATGTTTACATTCCTTGTAATAGGAATAAAAGTGATCAATTTTTTTTTTTTCAAAAAAGTGTCAAAATAAAAAAAAATATATAATTAACAATAAAAAAAAAAATAAAAAATGTTTAAATCGCCGCTGTCCCCGTGTGCTCGCACGCAGAAGCGAACGCATACGTAAGTCCCGCCCACATATGAAAACGGTGTTCAAACCATACATGTGAGGTATCGCCACGAACGTTGGAGCGAGAGCAATAATTTTGGCCCTAGACCTCCTCTGTAACTCAAAACATGTAACCAGTAAAAAAATTTCAAGCGTCGTTTATGGGGATTTTTAAATACCGAACATTGGCGCCATTCCACGAGCTTGTGCAATTTTGAAGCGTGACATGTTAGGTATCTATTTACTCGGCGTAACTTCATCTTTCACAAAATGCAAAAACATTGGGCTAACTTTACTGTTTTGGGTTTTTTTAAACACAAAACAGTTTTTTTCCCCAAAAAAACGCGTTTGAAAAATTCCTGCGCAAATACTGTGTGAGATAAAAAGTTGCAACAACCGCCATTGTATTCTCTAGGGTCTTTGCTAAAAAAACATATATAATGTTTGGGGGTTCTATGTAATTTTCTAGCAAAAAAATGATGATTTTTACATGTAGGAGCAAAGTGTCAGAATTGGCCTGGTATTGAAGCGGTTAAGGGTTGTGGCATCCTGGGAGGGGGGACGGGGCTTGTGACCATGTGACCACTGTAATTGGCTGTCACAGCGGTCACATGATTGGAAAACTCCCTATCGTAAGAAGCGATCAGGAGCTTTTTGTGAGCTGCCAGTCACTATGCCAGAAGCGTGCAGGGCACACGCTCCCGGCACAGCTCTATCATCACTAAAGCATGCAAATATGTGGCCTCCTCGGCGCCAAGGCCTGGCTGCCGGGAGGCTGCATATTTGCATGTGGTCGGCTTTTAGGGGTTAATGGCATTGGCTGTATGTTTAGGGTCACTGTCCAACTGCAAAATAAATTTGGAGCTAATCACATGCCTCCCTGATGGTATGGCATGATGGATGATGATGGAAGTATCTGCCTGTATTTCTCAGCAGTGAGGACACCATTGATCCTGACCAAATCTCCAACTCCATTTGCAAGGAACCTCCACCATGCAAGGAACATCCACCATGCTTCATTATTACCTGCAGATACCCATTATTGTGCCACTCTCCAGCCTTTCACATTCAAACTGCCTCCCTAGGGCCAAATATTTCACATTTTCACTTACCAGTCCAGAGCACCTGCTGCCTTTTTCTACACCCCAGTTTCTATGTTTTCATGCATAGCTGAGTTGCTGAGCCTTGTTTCCACATCAATGGTATGGATTTTTGGCTGAAATTCTTCCATGAAGACCACTTCTGGCCAGACTTCTCTTGCAAGTTTCGTTGGCCAACCACTAGATCTACAGACCTCAACATTGCCTGTTTCTTTGTACTTTTTTCAAAAGAGCTTGAACAGCACAGAAACCCCAGTCTGCTTTGAAATCTTTGCCTGGGAGAGACCTTGTTGATGCAGTATAACTACCTTGTGTGCTCAGTCTTGCCATAGTGTATGACCTGTGACATTAAACTGTCTTCCACAACCCCGCCTTAGTAGCAGAGTTTGGCTGTTCCTTACTCCTTATAATTGGTTAATCATACACCTTACTTAAATCCTACAAAATCCCTGACTTTGTGCAAGAGTCCAAGTGTAAGAATTAATTCTAATTTGAAGCCAAATGGTAGTCCCATGAAATATTGATTTGATTAAAATTTTAATAAAAATAAACAATTACAATTCGTACTGTTAAAAGCATTCACACTGTACAGCATTTTATTACACCTGCCTAAAACATTTGCACACTACTGTATATATATATAGATATATATATATATCTATATATATATATATAGATATATATATATATATATCTATATCTATCTATCTATCTATCTATCTATCTATCTATCTATCTATCTATCTATCTATCTATCTATCTATCTATCTATATAGATATATATATATAGATATATATATATTTATATATATATATCTCTATATAAATTGTATATACATATATATTTACAGTAATATACATACAGTAATATATATAATTATATATACTGTATACATATATATATATATATATATATATATATAAAATTTATATATATATAAAACCCTAAATATTATTATAGGGATAATCGCCAAAAACCAACACAGTGAATTTATTTCCTTATATACGGTATTTATGTCAAGTTATGTCTGTACTACACTACTTTTGGTGACAGAAAAGTTTTACGATCAAAAATGTTCTTACTTTGTATACCCTATTATCAATGATATCTTCATTTGGTTGGATGCACCCTTAGTTCTTTATCACAGCCAAAAGCTGTATTAGATGAGAATAGATGAAGGACTAAATGATATCTGCAGCCTTAGTTGGGTATATTTGGCAAAGTACCCCCTTAGTATGTAGTTTGTCACAAGTAGATTTGTTGGCCACACAAACAAGGATACAGGGTGCAAGGCTTGGGTAATGATTTTTAAATGAAATCTATACAGATGATTAGGCACTGGTCCCATAATCTCAGTTGAAAGAACTACCTAAACTCTGATCCTTTATTTATCTAATGGCCCATTTTAGAGACATGGAAAAAACTTTCTTCTTTTGTAACTTTTGATTTTAAGGAATCAGGGTGGACAGCGGGTAAGTGACTTATTTTACTAGTTGGTGGTTTTTAGTAGATGAAGATATCAGAATAAATAATGTGAACCATCACATAAGCTTATTCATTATCAGATTTTGTCTAGGTAGAAAAAGGCTGCCACTGATTTAATTTCCTCTTTTAAGAAACTTATTTCAGATATCCTATAAATGTGTTTCAACAGTTTATGGATGCAAAAACATGGTAGATTTCAGTTATAATTGGAAATGAGTGTTGTCTGTCATTTTATTCTATTCTATGCTTGCAACAAAAGACATTCATGTTTTATGGTCTATATAAATTGGACTTCATCCCAAATCTATAGATTTAATTTTAATGGATTAAATACAAAATGGCTTGATTTGCAAGTGATATTCATAATTTGTGTTTTTTTTTTTTATAAAAAAGTAATAAACCTAAAATATTTAATTATTAGTATTGTTTTACATATATATTTATAAGGTTTGAGTAATATCTGGTTCCCCAACTCTCTTTATAGCTTCTCATTAATTTCTAAAAACTTATCATGCACTACACAAGACCAAGCAAGCGGGACTTTCAATGTGCCAAGTAATGTGACAAGTGTTAAAAAAATATATCAAATTTGTTGAAACGTCCACCTAAAATCATATAAAATCAGTAAACATTCTTTTCCATCAATACTACAGTATTTGATCCAAGATTGTCTTTTGATTGGCAGCCTGCACCCATTCAGGAGAAGAGTTGCTGTCAAGGTATACTGTATTAAAGTGAATTCACTAGAGACTGGTAACAACCCTAACAATACAGTCTATCTATTAACTAGAGATTGGTAACAACCCTAATAAGGTAGCCTTTCTATTTACTAGAAACTAGTGACAGCACTAATAATACAACCTACAGTATGTCACAAAAGTGAGTACACCCCTCACATTTTTGTAAATGTTTTATTATATCTTTTCATGTGACAACACTGAAGAAATTACACTTTGCTGCAATGTAAAGTAGTGAGTGTACAGCTTGTATAACAGTGTACATTTGCTGTCCCCTCAAAATAACTCAACACACAGCCATTAATGTCTAAACTGCTGGCAACAAAAGTGAGTACACCCCTAAGTGAAAATGTCTAAATTCGGCCCAAAATGTCAATATTTTGTGTGGCCACAAATTTTTTCCAGCACTGCCTTAACCCTCTTGGTCATGGAGTTCCCCAGAGCTTCACAGGTTGCCACTTGAGTCCCTACCTTCACCCTCAGCTTCTTTAGCAAGGTAGTGGTCGCTATGGAGGTGTGTTTGGGGTCGTTATCATGTTGGAATATTGCCCTGCTGTTCAGTCTCCAAAGGGAGGGGGTCATGCTCTGCTTCAGTATGTCACAGTACATGTTGGCATTCATGGTTCCCTCAATGAACTGAAGCTCCTCAGTGCCAGCAGCACTCATGCAGCCCCAGACCATGACACTCCAACCACCATACTTGACTGTAGGCAAGACACACTTGTTTTTATACTCCTCACCTGGTTGCCGTCACACACGCTTGACACCATCTGAACCAAATAAGTTTTTCTTGGTCTCATCAGAGCACAGAACATGGTTCCAGTAATCCACATCCTTAGTCTGCTTGTCTTCAGCAAACTGCGGGCTTTCTTGTGCATCATCTTTAGAAGAGGCTTCCTTCTGGGATGACAGCCATGCAGACCAATTTGATGCGGTGTGCAGCGTATGGTCTGAGCACTGACAAGCTGACCCCCCACCCCTTCAACCTCTGCTGCAATTCTGGCAGCACTCATACATCTATTTCCCAAAGACAACCTCTGGATATGATGCTGAACACATGCACTCAATCTTTTTATAGCCTAGGCCATCTTTATGTAAAGCAATCATTCTTTTTTTCAGATTCTCAGAGAGTTCTTTGCCATGAGGTGCCATGTTGAACTTCCAGTGACCAGTATGAGAGAGTGAGAGTGATAACACCAAATTTAACACACCTGCTCCCCATTCACGCCTGAGACCTTGTAACACTAACGAGTCACGTGACAGCAGGAAGGGAAAATGGCTAATTAGGCCCAATTTGGAGATTTTCACTTGGCGTGTACTCACTTTTGTTGTCAGCGGTTTAGACTTTAATGGCTGTGTGTTGAGTTATTTTGAGGGGACAGCAAATTTTTACTGTTATACAAGCTGTACACTCACTGCTTTACATTGTAGCAAAGTGTCATTTCTTCATTGTTGTCACATGAAAAGTTATAATAAAATATTTACAAAAATGTGAGGGGTGTCTTCACTTTTGTGATAAATTGTATATATTCACTAGATACTGATAACAACACAAATCATACAACCTATCAGCTCTAACAATACAGCCTATCCATTCAATAGACATCAATGTTGTTGCTGAAAATGCAGTCTACCCATTCAGTAGAGACCAACATCATACCTAAGAAGCAGCCATGCTACAGACCAGTGTAACACATAGGATCCATGATTTGGCCTCTGTCACACTATACTAAAGCACAGCATTCCAAAATGTAGCCCCATACTTCTACAGCAGACTTAGAAGTCATTTAAAGGCAATTGCACCCTTAAATACCAACAAAAAAAGTTTTGCCTTCCCCTCTAACTTCAAGGTATTTCATGTAAATGGTGAACTTTCACCAAAATCTTCCTATTTTTACTGAAATTTCAATGATATGAAAACTTTCAGTTTTATTAATCCCCAGATATCTGCTTATCCAACCACCCTTTAATTCCCATGGCCAACTTTTAAATAGTTGAATTGTAAGATCAGACGTATAAAACGATTAATGTAGTGCAGACAAAACACAGTTAATGAAAGAAATATTCTAACCTTTTAAGAATGTTATTGTTTAAACACAGCATAAATTCTCACAGAATTGAAAAGATCAGTTACATAATTCACAACTAGGATTATTTCAGAATTCCTTCTGGACAAATGACTGGATTTTCCATACCTCCTACGCAGAGTCTATCCTGGTAGCCAAATTTCAATGATCTCAGCATTAGTGTCTGTTGGCTGGTGAGTGCTCATGCAATTTTTTATTAAATAGATAAAATAAATCTGCAAGCATCATATTTGCGATAATCTTATGACAAGCTTATATTTGTATGACAACTGATATTTAGTGAAAGAGGTACACTAGGGGGAGAGAATTGCCACAGAAAATTACATCTGCATGAACAACTTAAAGCGGTATTAAACCCAAAAACAAAAATGGAATATATTCCAGATTACTGATCCTTAAATGGCTTCCATAGTTACAGTCATGCTCAAAAGTTTGCATACCCTGGCAGAAAACTGTGAAATGTTGGCATTAATATTGAAAATATGACTGATCATGCCAAAAAACTGTCTTTCATTTAAGGACAGCAATCACATGAAGCCATTTATTATCACATAGTTTTTTGGATCCTTTTTAAATCATAATGATAACAAAAATCACCCAAATGGCCCTGATAAAAAGTTTACATACCCTGGACACAGGTTAAAATGGCAATTAAAGGTTCATTTTCCACATTTGGATCACAATTAGTGTCTGTGTATAAATAGTCAATGAGTTTGTTAGCTCTCACATGGATGCACTAAGCAGACTAGACACTGAGCCATGAGGAATTAGAAAAGAACAGCCAAAAGACCTGCGTAACAAGGTAATGAAACTTTACAAAGATATAAAAGGATATAAAAAGATATCCAAAGCCTTGAATATGCCAGTCAGTACTGTTTAATCACTTATTAAGAAGTGGAAAATTAGGGGCTCTTTTGATACCATGCCAAGGTCAAGTAGACCGAGAAAGATTGCAGCCACAACTGTCGGAAAAATTGCTCAGGATACAAAGAAAAACTGTCAGGGCTGGGCTCAGCCCTTTCTTCCCTGAGCTGGCTGCTCAGCTGTCGGCTAGTTGCCAGCTCCTATCTCTCCACAGTAACTCAGCTGTTGATGATATCCCGCTTGTCAGTCCTGCATACTTAAGCTCTTAAGAGGAGCTCTGCCTTCATCTTGGTCAACATCACAGAAACCGTCTCCTGCGATCCTGTTCAAGACTTGCTTTGCTGACATCCCTTCTGGCTCCAGATCCTGCTTGCTGTTCTACTACATTAATCCCTGACTTCTGGCTTGGCTGACTATCCGTTCCGGTTACTGAACTTTGGCTATGTTTTGACTACATTTGTTCTTTTTACTTTTATTATTAAACAAGTGTGATTTAACTGTACTTCTGTCTTGGCCTGATTTCATAGTTTCTGACAAAAACCCACAGGTAACCGCAGGAGAAATACAGGCTGCTCTCCAAAAAGACAGTGTGGTTGCTTTTAACCACTTGCCGACTGACTCAAGCACATATACATCAGCAAAGTGGTTTGTGGTTAGTGGTACGTCAGCTCCTTTAAGAGCCATAGCGGGCGTGAGCGCTCCTCCTCCAGAGGCGAACGCCCCCCCAACGGCAGGGGACCCAATGCTCATGGCCGATGGGTGCAATCACCGCCGGCCACCCATGATCATGGGCATGAGAGACAGAACGGGGATTTGTGTGTGTAAACACACAAATCCTCGTTGTGACAGGAGAGAATAGACAGATCTGCTGTTCGTAGTAATTACAAACAACGATATGTCTCCTCCTTCAGTCAGTCCCATCCGCCCACAGTTAGAAACACTCACGAGGGAACAAATTTAACCCCTTGATCGCCCCCTAGTGTTAACCCCTTCCCTGCCAGTGACATTTACACAGTAATCTGTGCATTTTTATAGCTCTGATCGCTGTATAAATGTCAATGGTCCCAAAAAAGTGTCAAAAGTGTCCGATCTGTCCGCCGCAATGTCACACATCACCGCCATTACTAGTAAAAAAAAAAATCCTAAAAATGCCATAAATCTTTCCCCTATTTTGAAGACGCTATAAGTTTTGCGCAAACCAATCAATATATGCTTATTGCAATTTTTTACCAAAAATATGTAGAATACATATTGGCCTAAACTGATGAAGAAATTTGTTTTTTTTTGTTTTGTTTTTTATGATTATTATAGCAAAAGGTAAAAAATATTGTTATTTGTTTTTTTTCAAAATTGTCTGTCTTTTTTTGTTTATAGCGCAAAAAAATTAAAACCGCGGAGGTGATCAAATACCACCAAAAGAAAGCTCTATTTGTGGGAAAAAAGGATGTCAATTTTGTTTGGGTACAGGTCATTAAGGGGGAAAATCTTCCGGTCCTTAAGTGGTTAAGGAGCACAATTCAACGATACTTGAACAAAAAAAAGCTGCATGGTTGAGCTGCCAGAAGGAAGCCTTTACTGAGCCAATGCCATAAAAAAGCCAATGAGGCATGTCAAGGTGTTGTTGGGCATATTGTATCTAGGCTTTTTTGTGGAACTTGTACAGTAAAGGCTTCTTTCTGGCAACTTGACCATGCAGCTCATTTTTGTTCAAGTATCATCATATTGTGCACCTTAAAAACAACACCATATTTTTCCAGAGCAGCCTGTATTTTTCCTGAGGTTACCTGTGGGTTTTTCTTTGTATCCCAAACAGTTTCTGTGGCAGTTGTGGGTGAAATCTTTCTTTATCTACCTGACCTTGGCTTGGTATTAAGAGATCCCCAAATTTTCCACTTCTTACTAGTGATTGAACAGTACTGACTGGCATATTCAAGGCTTTGGATATCTTTTTATATCCCTTTCCATCTTTGTAAAGTTTTATTACCTTGTTACGCAGGTCTTTTGACTGTTCTTTTCTACCTCCTCATGGCCGTGTCTAGCCTGCTTAGTGCATCCATGTGAGAGCAAGTTACCGGTATACACCTTTTGCCAATCTGTGATCCCGTTGATACACCCCTTAAAGGGAACTGCCTGTGAGACCTGACTGATATACTCAGGGGTCCATGTTTTGAGGTGAGCTGCTAGGATTATCGTTGGTGGAGGTTGTCACTTAAGTCACCATATTGATCCATTTGTCATCACATTATTGGACACCTGCTGGTGCTTGCTGACCATCGTATGAGCATATTTTTATATGAAGAGCATGGACTGTTCCTTTGTTTCATCTATCTAGTTTTGTTGTCTTTTATGTTTTTGCGCTGCACTGCTTATATATATATATAGCCATTTTTGGGGATTTGATATTTTGACCCTCAGTGTTCTAGCTGCTGTATTAGGTTTTTTATTTGCGCTGATTGATTTTCTATATTTATTTATATAAGGACACTAATTGTGATGTAAAAAGCCACAAATGTGGGAAATTAACCTTTGCCATTTTTTACCTGTGTGTGCCACCTTCTGTGTCTGTACCAAGGCCAAACATTCAAGGGTATGTAAACTTTTTTTTAGGGCCAATTGGGTGATTTTTTTATCATTGTGATTTAAAAAGGATCCAAAAAACTATGTGATCATAAATGACTTCATGTAACTACTGTCCTTAAATAAAAGACAGTTTTTTGGCATGATCACTCATTTTTTCAATGATATTGACAAAATTTCACAATTTCTGCCAGGGTATGCAAACTTTTGAGCACAACTGTATCTTTTTTAGGCTTTTTTCCTTAACCTTCATCTAGTGATCCGGCCAGTGTCTCCACTCTGGATATAGGAGCAGCTGTGACATTGTCAGTCTGGGGATGAGCTATTGTTGAGTGCACTAACAGATTTAAAAAGGCTTAACTAACAAAGTAAAATTGAATTCCAGCTAACACCCTTTTAAGCAATTACAGCTGACAATCATAGAAAATAAACATATTAGGCTAACTATTTGTGGTGATTGTGTAAATGCTTGAAATATTCGTACAGAAGATGTTTTATGAATAGACCCCTAAGTATAATTGTCCTTGTATATGAGTGGATGAAAGTCAGGAAAAATTATGAGACTCAGACTAAACAGTTTGTAGAGCTGTCATTTTCATTCTTCAGGTATTGTTCTGACAGGGATGTATTATTGAGATAAAAGTACATTCATGCATATTAATAGCAGCATCTTTGTGGATGCTTGAGGCATTTCCACAGCAACTTTTTTAAAATTAGACCCCTTAATGTCTCTATACCCTAGGTTTTCTCTTAATAGGGTACAAAATGAGACATCACATTTTCATTTTTTGCACAAATTCAACCATAAACATTTTACTAACCTCCAAAATCAAAATGAAAACCAAAACCTTTAGTCAATACCATATTGTACAATTTACTGTAAGGATAAGATTGTTTAAACACTTGTTTTACTACTTGAAGATCGTGCCAAGGCCATTTTTTGCCATTTTTATTGTCACAATGACAAGTACTCAAGCAACACTATACCCACATCAATTTTATATAATTGTGTAGCAGTACCCCCGTAGGGGCTGCTGAGTGACGTGGCCCACCTGTCACCCGGCCCAGCCCGGCACTTACTTCCAGACACTCCAAGACAATGAACAAGTCCGTCAGCTTTGTTTTTTTGTATTTTATTGAGGGATTAGAACTTAGATGGGGTTAAGGAATGCCCAGGACAAAGATTATTGCATGGTTTGGGACGATTTAGATACCCTCCTCCTGCACAACACTTGCTGCAGAATATCTCTCCTTCTCCCTCCCCAGCACAATTCTTCAGGCACAGCTAGCACATGGTTAGGCCTGACACTGGCTCCAGCCAGGCTGGGACTGTGGGCCCCTATGGTGTAGCAAAGAAAGTTCTGGTGCTAGCTGCCCTCTTTGGTGGACTACTGATCCCAGTCAGCCCTTTGCAGACCCTGACAGTACTCCCCACTGCAGCAGCCCGACTTCACTGCCAGTAACATCACAGTCTCTCCCACTGCCTCTACATCCATCTCAGACTGCACACTCCCAGTCTGCTCCGGCATGCCTCTCCCAGCTCTCCCGACTGTGCCTGTCACTCACCAATGCCTGATGGATCCCTCCTGGAGACTTGCCCGGCAGTATTCCCCTGCTGTCCTCTCCTGCTCCTGTTCAGGACACCCCTTGGGTTGTGTGGGGTTCCTGTTCAGCTCCGAGCCCCTGGCTCAAGGTCACCCCCCCCAGAGTAAGGGGCTTCCTCAAAGGCCCCGACAGCCTAATACTCCATCTCCAGTTCTTCCTGCCCTAACTGAAAAATGAAACTAGCTGTGAGTCACCAGCCTACTCCCAGCCCACAGATCAAATCAAACAGGCTTAGCTTTTAGCTAGGCCTGCCTAAATTTACCCATACTGACAAAAAATCTCAACTCTAGCACACTACCTAAGTAGAGGGTGCTACACTTGTTTGAGACAGATAGACAGAGACAGAAAGAGCTTTATTTTGGTGATATTTAATCACCACTGTTTTTTTTTTTTTTTTTTTTTTGCTATATACTGTAAAGGAAAATATCAAACATTTTGATTACTTTCTGTTATAAAACTTTGCAAATAAATAATCTCTCTTCATAAATTCAAGCCAAAATGTATCCTGCTACATTTCCTTGGTAAAAAAACAAATAGGTGTATATATTATACTGCAAAGACATGCTGGTAGGTTAATTGGCTTCTGTCTAAATTGGCCCTAGTATATGAACGTGAGTTAGGAACCTTAGATTGTAAGCTCCTTGAGGGTAGGGACTGATGTGAATGTACAATGTATATGTAAAGCGTTGTGTAAATTGACGGCACTATATAAGTACCTTAAATAATAATGATAATATTATTTAGTCTGTGTGAAAGCTGTAGAGTCTACAAACCATGGTATATATAATATATTTATATCTAATTTCTTGAGGCCCTAAAATACCAAGACAGTACAGATACCCACAAAATGACCCCTTCTTGGAAAGTAAACAGTCTAAGGCATTTAGTAAAATGCATGGTGCATTTTTTGACGATATCGTCTTTTCTCGCAATATTTTGGAAAGATTGAAAAATGTAATAAAATGTGTTTTTTTACAAAGTTGTCATTTTAACAAGTAATTTTTAACTGTCAGGGCTGGGCTCAACCCTTCCTTCTCAAAGTTAGCTGTCGGCTAATTGCCAGCTCCTATCTCTCCACAGTGACTCACATGTTGATGATATCCTGCTCGTCAGTCCTGCCTACTTAAGCCGTCCAGTCCAGATGATCTCTGCCTTCACCTTGGTCACATCTTTAGAGACACTTTCCTGTGTTCCTGTTAAAGACTTGCTTGGCTGACATTTCTTCTGGCTCCAGATCCTGCTTGCTGTTCTACTATGCTCATCTCTGGCTCCCTGATGTCTTGGCTTGTCTGACTAGCCATTCCGGTTCCTGAACTCTGGCTATGTTTTGACTCTGTTTACCTTTTTTTTATTATTATTAAACAAGTGTGATTTAACTGTACTTCTATCTCAGTCTGATTCATGGTTTCTGACAGTAGGCAAAGGCCATGAATTCAGAAGATGCAGTCAATCCACTTGTTGGTAATATTTTTTGCAGATTGGATAAGCAGGATCGCCGGATGGATCAGTTTGCCATGGCATTACAAACGCTCCTGAGTCACACGGCTCACCTAGAATCTCCCACTGTGGCTGCTCCGGTACAACCTGTGTTGCAGGCGGTCCCTGCTGCTGCCCCAGTCTCTGTGCAGGCACCCACCTCGAGTATTACCTCTAAAAGAGGAATGTCTGGTTCCGCTCCACTTCCCCAGCAATTTGGGGGTGATCCAGTCCAATGCAGAGGGTTTCTCAACTAGGTTGAAATATTCTTTGAGATGCTGCCCCAGGCATTTCCCATGGACAGAAGCAAAGGAGGTTTTGTGATATCTTTGCTTTCTGAGAAAACCTTGGTCTTGGCAAGCCCTCTATGGGAGACGCAAAAACCTGTTGTGGCCTTAAAATGACACTGGGACTGGTGTGGTGGTGATCAGGGAGACTGTGACTTAATGCACTGATCTGGTGACATTTTACTGATCTGGTGACATTTGGCTGGCTTCCCTGACACACAGTGATATCAGAGCAGCCAGCCACTGTATATGATCACCATCACAGTGGTACAATAGCAGCATAGTGACACTGCACTTGTCCTGGTGACTGTATGTTTTAAAAAAATTCAAAAGACAGTGCAGTCAGACATTTTCTCTGACCAACGCCACAGCAGTACAATGTCACCATAGAGACACTGCATTGCTGAAGGGGCTGCCGTCATCTTTTTTTTTCACACTCTGAGTGCCTACTACAGTACAGATCACTGTAGTAAGCACTCTGTTTCCTCTCCCAGCTGATTGCTGTGAGTGGAAACGGTTCAGAGGCTGCATGCTTGATCGCTATGTGATCGCTGTGATTGATCACTGAGATCACATGTTACAGAGCCAATGGGTACAGGGTATCAATGCTGCATTGGTTTAGGGCCAATTTCATTTTAATTTCACAGGGCACGCATGAGCAGTAGGAGCGGGAGAACACACAGGTACATTCTCCCAAATCCAGGAAGCCACCACCCAACTGTTTATATACAGTCGCTGTGTGGGAGCTTAAACTATGGTTTGCAAAGTCACCAGAATATATTGGTGTAGCACCCTCTACTTTAGGTAGGTGCTAGAAGTAGGATTTTTGTGAGTGCAGGTAAATTTAATCAGGTCTAGCTGTAAGCTAGGCCTGTTTGTTTTGATCTGTGTGGGCTGGGAGTGGCTCAGTGTAGGCTGGGGACTCACAGATAGCATTATCTTTTGGTTACCTCCCTCTGGCTTCTAGAGGATATTAGAAGGGAGGAGGGGAAGAGAGGTGGAGCCATCTGAAGGTGTCTCAGGGAGCCCTGACCAATCCCCAACTAGGATTGGCAGGGGGTAGGCCACCTTGATATACCCAGGGTCAGCCCAGCTGGGGAGGAGTTGTCGGGTGGAAGAAGCTGGAGATGAAGCACTAGGTTGTCGGAGCCTTTGAGGCACTCCCCAGTCTGGGGGGGTAACAGTGGGCCTGAGGAGTTTGGGTTGCAAGTCAGAGCCTTTCTGAGAAACAAAGAAGGATCTTGACAGGAGGCACAGAGAGGAACCAATAAGGACAACAGGAGCTAGTGTTGCCGGGCAAGTCTCCAGGAGGGATCCACCGGAGTGCAGCCAGGAGGGCTAGTGAGGGAGGCATGCTGGAGCAGACTGTGAGTGTGCAGTCTGAGATGTATGTAGAGCCAGCAGGAGAGACTGTGATATCACGGGCAGTGGAGTCAGGCAGCTGCAGTCAGGAGGGCTGGCAGGGCCTGAAGAGGACTGACTGAGCAGTAGTCCACCATAGGACAGCTAGCATTAAAATACTTTTTCTTTCACTATTTGTTGTTACACTAAAGGGGCCCAGAGAACCTGCCTGCAAATGGCAGTTGCTAAGGCCTGACAGAGTCAGAACTGGGCCTACCATGTGCTAGCTGTGCCTGGAACCAAGTATTGTACAGGAGAGAGTGAAATAGTCTGCAAAAATCATTGGGCTGGAGAAGACTGGAGCTCTAGGAGTGTATATAGAGGTTCCAACTGATTATCTTATTGATTCTAGTATTCTAGTATTGATTCCGGGCATCCCATAATTTCCCTTACCCTATCCAAGTTCAAAATCCCTCAATAAAATACAAAACAAACACACGGACTGTTCATTGTCTCTAAGGTGAATGGGAAATTAATGCCGGGCTGGGCGGAGGTGACAGGTTGGACCACAATATCCAGCAGCCCCTACGGGGGGTAACGCTACATTGGATTTTATGGCAGTAACATCTTATCTAAACTATCTCCAAGTGCATAGCGGTGATTTTGATAAAAGACAAGTTATTCCTTCTTTTATGATGTATTCATTTTTGTATGTGTAATATATACAGTATCTCACAAAAGTGAGTACACCCCTCACATTTTTGTAAATATTTTATTATATCATTTCATGTGACAACACTAACAAAATGACACTTTGCTACAATGTAAAGTAGTGAGTGTACAGCTTGTAAAACAGTGTTTAGACATTAATGGCTGTGTGTTGAGTTATTTTGAGGGGACAGCAAATTTACACTGTTATACAAGCTGTACACTCACTACTTTACATCATAGCAAAGTGTCATTTCTTTAGTGTTGCACATGAAAAGATATAATAAAATATTTACAAAAATGTGAGGGGTGTACTCACTTTTGTGAGATACTGTAGATCAGGAGAAACTGGAAACCTATAAAAAATGAGCCTTTAGCTCTAATCCTTAGCTCAAAATAAGAATACAATATATTCATAAGCAATATTTCAGATTTAAACAAAACATCCCTAGGACTATCAAAAAGGATAGAGAGTATTCCTGTGCTATCGTGAAACGGGGGGGAAGGAAAGGGAAGACCCAGAGTATATGTAAAATAGGAAAAGCAGCCTGCACCGGGTAGGGTACAGCCTGCCCCTGGCTACAGTAGAAGTGGAAAAAATGTGGTGCTGCGCTAATCCTTTACATAAGGTGAGGAATGACTCTGTGTGTGATAACACAGTAATGGTGGGTGTCTCTATAGTGTGTACCTATTGAATTAAAACATCACTGCCTAAGTGTGGCTCTGTGACAACAAACGTGATAATGTAACTTCTAGAAAAAAATTATAGGTATATACCTGTCATTAAGGTAAACAAACAAATATATAAAAAGTGACTGGTGCTCACAGACAAATCCTTATACACCCAACTATGTATAAATGAAATATAAAAAATAAAAGATAGCAACCAACTCTAAAGTTACTGGTCCCTGACCAGACTAGTGTACATCTGGTGTAACTCAACACACAACCAGGTGTATGTATACAACAACCACAGTCTCAGTTAAACTGAGCGATAAAAAAGTTAATTAGTATACATGCAGAGCAAATAAAAAGATGACAGTGCTCCACTTGGAAATAGTCATCTATTCAAAGTCCACAGAATGTATATGTACGTGATCCATTTGGTGCCAAACGTGACAATGGTGATTATTCTTCATGCAGCACAGCACGCATTGGTGGGCAGTGGCCCCTTACCTGAAGGTAATGGGGTACTCGCTTTTATCCACTTTTAGGCATGGCAACCTTTCATTGTAAGAACCGTGGAATCAACCAACAGTGGGGGATGGTAGTAATGCAGTCCTATCCTGGTTTATCTCCTCTGCGGGTGTATGTTTCTTCAAGTAGTGTCCCGAAGTCACCCAGATAAATTAGAAAAGGAAAATCCCACAATAGTGTAATATTGTATGGCAAATGTACAAATCTTTATTAAAATTCTCATGTACTCACATTAAAAACAGCAATACTGGGCAGAGATCCGACGAGCAGCGAGCTTGTAATGCAAAAACAAACATAGAGTGCCTGTCCCGTCCCTACGCGTGACGTCACGGTCATGTGACTTCTTTAGGGGATACAGGGAGGCACTGTAGATGTCCTTAAGTAGCTCTCCCATAGACTATAACTGGCGGCCATTTTCCCAGAGCCGCCAGGAAGTACTAGAGCGGCCATTTTGCCTAAGTCGGATGGGCGCTGCTATACTGTGAATCGGCCAATTATCGCAGCAGGGGCGGATGCCTTTCCCTGCCAGCTGTACTGAACTTGGCCAATCAGTAAACATGCTCGTGTTAACTGTCAGCAGAGGGGAAACACAGACTGTATGTCGGCAAAGCGGCATATATGACCGCCTGTGTGCAGCGGCGGCTAGCCTGGCGATACACAGGCCGATGTAAAACAGGAGCAGGTGTGAAAAAATGATTTTTAAAACAAGGTGATGTTAATATACAGGGTCAGCTGAGTGGACATAAACCTGCTGTATACCCATACTCGGTCCCAACTCATAACAATATGTGTTGAGGCATGAATTATTAAAAAGTATATAAAAAAACCTATATGTAAAAGACTTATATATACAAAATCATATATATATATAAAAATACATATATGAAAGGCCGAACGGTAGGGGAGAGGCATCTATATACATTGAAATCCAACACAGCAAATATGTCATAACATTATAAAATCTGGTGACCAAAAGTGCTAGTGCAAAGTATGGATAAATGGTTGTCTCTAATCATGATAGACACTATGCACATGGCGTGGGCATACATATACACCGAAATACAACATAAACAAAAACAGATTAAAAAAATAAAAAATTGAAATGCAATAAATATCGGTAAACTTGGTGTATCTGCTCCTAGTATAGCTGGGCTGTTTATGGCTAAATGAGAAGAATCGGTTTTTAATAATCAACCAGAAGAACTTTTAATCTATAAAAGATATATTGACAATGTTTTTATATTATGGGGAGGCGATATAAATCAGTTAAAATATTTTTTAGATAAACTCAATACAAATGAGGTAAATATTCGACTTTCATGGGAAATAAGCGAGGAGAAAGTAACCTTCCTAGATCTGGACATTCTACAAGAGGATTCAACATTCAGCACACAAACGCACTTTAAGAATGTCGACCGGAATAGTTATCTCCCACTAGAAAGTTGTCACCATAAAAACTGGCTCTATAATGTCCCGAAAGGCCAACTGATGTGACTGAGGAGAAACTGCACGAAACTTCAAGTCTTCCTTGAACAAGCAGAGAAAATTGGAGCTAGGTTCACTGCGAAAGGATACGATCAAAGATATATAGATATGAAAACTGCAGAAGTTGCAGCGATGGATCGCAAAACACTGATTAAGGATAAAATGCTACAGAAATGCCCAATGGAGGGACCAGCGTTCATTCTTGACTATAATGCACAACATAAGAAGATCGAAAAAATAATCAGACGTCATTGGCATATTCTGTTGACAGACCCATTATTACAGGAAAGTCTACCAAAAAACCCCAAATTTATCTACAAAAGAGCACCATCGACTCGGGATAAATTGGTGAAAAGTGTGATAGATCCACCAAAGAAGCCCTTTACGTTCTTCTCAGGGAAAGGATTCTTCCCATGTAAAAGATGTTTTGCATGCGTAAGAACTAGACGCCCCAACGAGAAAGTGTTCCACTTCTCATCTACATCTACGGGGGACACCTATGAAGTCCGTAACTTCATCTGTTGCAACACGGAGGGGGCTGTATATGCCCTAAAATGTAGTTGCGGTTTGCAATATATAGGCCGGACGAAAAGACCGCTCAAAGTATGAATTAAAGAGCATGTGAAAAATATTCTAAACGGATACGACAAACATAGTGTGTCCAAACATTTTCTGTTACACCACAATAAAGACCCGTCTCATCTGAAATTCTGGGGAATTGAACCCTATGTAAGGCACTGGCGGGGGGGGCATAAGGTCAGGACCCTCAGCCAACTGGAGTCCAGGTGGATTTTCACCTTGGACACTTTCTCGCCAAGAGGCCTCAAGATAGAGTTCGACTTGAACTGTTTCCTGAGCAACTTTTAAATATTAATTCTTTATACTATAGACCATTTTAATATTTGAGTTTTAATACTTAGAATTTTCAGAATATTTTTACTACGTCTCTTCTGGCATCAGCCACATGTGGCTGTACTACGCCCATATACGTAGGTTGGAGCCAGCTAGCTATTACAGCACACTTCCAACCTCACCACTCTATATTGAGGAATCATGCGACAGATACACCAAGTTTACCGATATTTATTGCATTTCAATTTTTTATTTTTTTAATCTGTTTTTGTTTATGTTGTATTTCGGTGTATATGTATGCCCACGCCATGTGCATAGTGTCTATCATGATTAGAGACAACCATTTATCCGTACTTTGCACTAGCACTTTTGGTCACCAGATTTTATAATGTTATGACATATTTTCTGTGTTGGATTTCAATGCATATAGATGCCTCTTCCCTACCGTTCGGCCTTTCATATATGTATTTTTATATATATATGATTTTGTATATATAAGTTTTTTTACATATAGGTTTTATTATATACTTTTTAATAATTCATGCCTCAACACATATTGTTATAAGTTGGGACCGAGTATGGGTATACAGCAGGTTTATGTCCACTCAGCTGACCCTTTATATTAACATCCCCTTGTTTTAATTTTTTCACACCTGCTCCTGTTTTACATCGGCCTGTGTATCGCCAGGCTAGCCGCCGCTGCACACAGGCGGTCATATATGCCGCTTTGCTGACATACAGTCTGTGTTCCCCCTCTGCTGACAGTTAACACAAGCATGTTTACTGATTGACCAAGTTCAGTACAGCTGGCAGGGAAAGGCGTCCGCCCCTGCTGCGATCATTGGCTGATTTACAGTATAGCAGCGCCCATCCGACTTAGGCAAAATGGCCGCTCTAGTACTTCCTGGTGGCTCCGGGAAAATGGCCGCCCATTATAGTCTATGGGAGAGCTACTTAAGGACATCTACAGTGCCTCCCTGTTATCCCTGAAGAAGTCACATGACCGTGACATCACGCGTAGGGACGGGACAGGCACCCTATGTTTGTTTTTGCATTACGAGCTCAGTATTGCTGTTTTTAATGTGAGTACATGAGAATTTTAATAAAGATTTGTACATTTGCAATACAATATTACACTATTGTGGGATCTTCCTTTTCTGATTTATCTGGGTGACTTCGGGACACTACTTGAAGAAACATACGCCCGCAGAGGAGATAAACCAGGATAGGATTGCATTACTACCATCCCCCACTGTTGGTTGATTCCACGGTTCTTACAATGAAAGGTTGCCATGCCTAAAAGTGGATAAAAGCGAGTACCCCATTACCTTCAGGTAAGGGGCCACTGCCCACCAATGCGTGCTGTGCTGCATGAAGAATAATCACCATTGTCACGTTTGGCACCAAATGGATCACTTACATATACATTCTGTTGCCTTTGAATAGATGACTATTTCCAAGTGGAGCACTGTCATTTTTTTATTTGCTCTGCCTGTATACTAATGAACTTTTTTATCGCTCAGTTTAACTGAGACTGTCACCTTATGTTACGCACTATGAGCACTATTCACGTTGTATACATACACCTGGTTGTGTGTTGAGTTACACCAGATGTACACTAGTCTGGTCAGGGACCAGTAACTTTAGAGTTGGTTGCTATCTTTTATTTTTTATATTTCATTTATACATAGTTGGGTGTATAAGGATTTGTCTGTGAGCACCAGTCACTTTTTATATATTTGTTTGTTTACCTTAATGACAGGTATATACCTATAATTTTTTTCTAGAAGTTACATTATCACGTTTGTTATCACAGAGCCACACTTAGGCAGTGATGTTTTAATTCAATACGTACACACTATAGAGACACCCACCATTACTGTGTTATCACACACAGAGTCATTCCTCACCTTATGTAAAGGATTAGCGCAGCACCACATTTTTTCCACTCCATCCCTAGGACTCTTTTGCGGCATCTCTTTGTCCATTTCCATGGGCTATGCTTACAGAATCGGCAGAGAGACAGTGTGTGAGTGCTAGCACTACTTTTCCCAAGGGTGATGTGCAGTCTAGTATAATTAGCTGAAGTCACAAAACACCATATATACCATACCTCTCAACTTTTTAAGATGGGAACGAGGGACACCTATTAGCAAAACACAATCCTGCCACGCTTCCTTAAAGGAGAATTATACAAATAAATTATTAGTTAAGCAAGTGCTTTTTTTTACCACTGCTACTCCTTCATACTGGCTTTTGAAATTTATAAATGCAATCATTTAGAAATTGGATGAAAGGTTTAGCACTGGGAAAAATGTTTAAACAACTATATAAATCAGACTAAAATGAGAGACAAATGAGGAGGAAAAAGGGACAGAGGGACTTTGTTTAAAATCAGGGATGGTCCCTGGAAATCTGGGACATTTGGGACCTGTGCCATATACCAGGGCTCAAAATTTCAAGTCCTGAGCTACTAGCCAGACCTCAAGGGTTACTCGCCACTAGTTGCCCCGCCCAACCCCTATGTTGCCCCGCCCAACCCCTATCATGCCCCACCCCAAACCCCACCCCTAATCCCACCCCTAAACACGCCCTTATAAATTATCTCATGAAATGACACTTAAATGTTTTATGCAGAATTACGTTAAAAAAATAGATATTAACAACTTTATCTGTGTCCCCAATGCAGCTATGTGTCCCCAATGCAGCCTGTGTCCCCATTGCAGCCTGTGTCCCCATTGCAGCCTGTGTCCCCCAATGCAGCTATGTGTCCCCAATGCAGCCTGTGTCCCCATTGCAGCCTGTGTCCCCAATGCAGATATGTGTCCCCAATGCAGCTATGTGTCCTCCAGTGCAGCCTGTGTCCGCCAGTGCAACATGTGCCCGCCAATGCAACCTGTGCCGCCAGTGCAGCCTGTGTCCACCAGTGCAGCCTGTGTCACCAATGCAGCCTGTGTCCGCCAGTGCAGCTCTGTGTCCCCAATGCAGCTCTGTATCCTCAATGCAGCTCTGTGTCCCCAATGCAGCTCTGTATCCTCAATGCAGCTCTGTGTCCCCAATAGAGCCATGTGTCCCCATTGCAGCCATGTGTCCTCATTGCAGCTCTGTGTCCCCAATGCAGCTCTGTATCCCCATTGCAGCCATGTTCCCCCAATGTAGCCCTGTGTCCCCAATGCAGCTCTGTTTCCCCAATGCAGCCCTGTGTCCCCAATGCAGCTCTGTGTCCCCATTGCAGCTCTTTGTCCCCAATGCAGCTCTGTGTCCCAAATGCAGCTCTGTGTCCCCATTGCAACTCTGTGTCCCCATTGCAGCTCTGTGTCCCCAATGCAGCTCTGTGTCCCCAATGCAACTGTGTGTCTCCAATGCAGCTCTGTGTCCCAAATGCAGCTATGTGCCCCCAATGCAGCCATGTGTCCCCAATGCATCTCTGTGTACCCATTGCAGCTCTGTGTCCCCATTGCAGCTCTGTGTCTCCATTGTAGCTCTGTGTTCCCATTGCAGCTTTGTGTCCCCAATGCAGACATGTGTCCCCAATGCAGCCTACCTGTGTAGGGGAAGGGAGAGGAGAGCCACCGCCGCCTGGTTGATCAGATCACGGGGTACATAACAGCTTTCATTTCAATAGCTGTGTGTTCACCCGTCCAATCCTGGGACGGGTGATCTGTCTATCAAAGTGCCTGGACAAAGAGGAGGGGCTGTATATGACGGCGCGTGGCAGGGAACACACAGCTATTGAAATTAAAGCTGTTATGTTCCCCATGATCTGATCAACCGGGCAGCGGTGGCTCTCCTCTCCCTTCCCCTATGATCGCTCCAACAAACCCAGACTGCCGGCGGTGCTCTCCCCCCCTCCCCCAGGCAGCCCACACTCGCCAGCCCTCAAAATCCACTCGCAAAATGCAAGCAGGCGAGTGGATTTTTTGAGGGCTGCCATATACCACTATGTCTCACATAACCCCAGTGAGACTGAGATTGACCAAGTGTTTGAATAGGAAAGATCTATTTATTGCCACGCCTACCTCTAGCGTTGGTGGTCAGGCACTATAGCTGGCTGCTGTGTTCTTCACCTATAGCAGCCCCCTTTCCCATAAGGCAAGAGGGCCTACTCTGTACTCGGTTGCCCCTAGGTCTTATACACAATGCTATAGTGCCTAGCTACCATGCTGGGGCAGGTGCAAACTAAGCACAGCAAACAGGTACCATGGTCAAAAGGCGGGCTGAGTTGTAAGCATTGGGCAGGGCTCAGGTGAAAATGAAGGTCAAGGTACAGGAACAAATCAGGAAAACAGGAAGCTTGAAGCACGTTTGTAACACTATCACAAGTATGACACTGAGGGCTTGGCAGGCTTAAAACAGGTTTGAACACCACCCAGAGGCTGTGTCTAGCAATTATCCTGCAGGTGGACAGACAGAGTGCAGCTCAGCCAAAACCAATATGCTTGAATGAGACCTGCAGCTACCATGAGTCAGGAGCGTTACATGCTCCTGACATTTATATTGACTTTGCTCCAGTGCTAAGAATTAGTTGGAAAATTACTTATTTGAGCCCAGTTATGAACAACTAGAATCTTTTTAGCCAGTTATGCCAATATGTATATGTTGCGCCCCCCTAGTTAGGCTATTCGGTACATTTCGTTTTTGGCTTGTAATGTAATCAAAGGAGCAGTAATTGTTTGGTCTGCCCTGTTCAGAGCATCACAGACTGAGAGTTTCATTACTTCCCCCTGCCTCTAGAAGACGTTTCTAGAGCTTAGGGAAGGCAAATTCAAAAGTCCAGCCTGAATATTAAGCAGGACCTAGTCAATCATGGGGAGGTGTGCCAAGATGTTGGTTGGGCTGCTGTTTAATAGACTGGAGCTCTGAGGAGATTGTCTTTTTCCCTCTGTGGGGATTGGTGTTATGTGTTTTGAAGTAACATATTATTACAATAGTTTTTATCATTTTCAATGTTTTTCCAGATCTCTCTCCTTTGTGTATCTTTGATGTCAACACTAAAGATTACAGTCTAACCATAATAATTGTATTAAATGTTGGTGCCCGAAGATTATCTGCTGAAGTAATTCTTATCTCATAAACAGCCTGATTGTTTTCATAATTCAGCAAAATCACAGGGGTCAGATGAAGGGTAACTTTTGTCTGAGTAGTTGTACTGCAAACAAATCCATCAAGCACCAGACCCTAAAAACACCACTGGTTGGGGGTGCACAGCTATCAGTGAAACTGTATTATATAGAAAACGTCAGCACTTCATGTCTACCCTCTGCAATGTATTGAGGTCACATCAAAAATTTAGCAAAAAAGACATGTTCCACCTCCATTTCTACTTTAATTCCATTTCAGGGCCTCATCAGACCCCTTTCTTAAAGTGACAAGCCAATATATGACACTTAAACCTTTAAATATATACACACACACATTGATACAGACTGCATCTCTGTCTATGCCTTTCTTTCTTCTCCCAATGACTCTGCCACTGTTCTACTGACTGGTCATCAGAATAAATGAATAAATATAAATAAACGAGTAGTTGTACTGGCATCCAACAGAAGGAGCCCATTTTTGGCCCTCCACCAATCTAGTCTAGCAATAGATTAACGATATGTGGACAGTTATCGGTTTTCTTTAGCTTGTGAAAAATTTGTATGGAAATCCAACAGCACAGGGGGAGAAGGAATTCCTCATTAATAAAAGCAGAAAGGCTCCTGGGAATTTCTAAACCTGTGCAGCCAACACTTCTTCTCTATATATCTTTAATTCAAAGGCTTACAGAGTTTTCAAAACTTCTGTCCCAGAGTGGCTGTGATATCATGGTTGAAACTGAGCATTATGGATGTGTATCTTAAAACACAGTGCCTGTTGTGAGTTTCCTGGTTTACAGTAATGAGCAATAACATGGCCTAGGAATCAGAAGTATAGCCTGCAGCAGTTTGCATGCAATAAATATAACAAATGGAGTGACAACAACCACCTGCAGTCTGAGAGCTGGAACAGTCCTGAAACACATCCTCTTCCTGGCCCGGCTCTGAGAAAAATTAGATGTTGTCTGAGCTATTGATTACAAGTACCAGATTCCTCTACACTTCTCTTTATGCACACTGAAAGCTGTAATGATTTCACCTCCAGCACTCATAAAAACCACATTGCACAGGGGAATCCACAAAATATGTTTCTCTTTTTCTGTTTTGCAAATTCGCCTGAGCATTTGCTTTCTTAATGTGTGGTATCATATTGCTAGTCTTTGAAACAATGCCAAATGAAACCAGACAACAATAACAGCTAAGTGCCATCTAGAAGTAGAAGATTCTTGTTTTTCTTTGTTTTTCCTAGTAAAGTTATTTTCAAAATTTAAGCACTGCGCTTCTTTAAGTGAGGATTGAGAGTCCTCCAAAGCTGACAATTTTCTTGCCTCAAAGCAACCCTCAAAAGTGAGAAAGAATAAGCGTAAAATACTTGTGAGGGTGTAAAAGAATGCTAACAACAGGCCACAAGTTAGACACAAATAGGTAATAGGTAAAAGGCAATGTAAACAAGATTGGTGGATGTTGAACAGTGTGAAATAGAAGATCGTGTGAACAGAATGGGATTTAAGGAACTGGCTGCCTGCTATTACCAATAGCCTATTCTCTGCCCTACTTTATTTTCAGTTTGTTGGGGGCTGATTTTAGCATAGAATGGAGTATGCTTTATATAGCAGAAAATGCTGTTAATGCCTTCTATTTATGCATTTCGTGTGCTCTTTATTAGTAGCCCATCTAGTACCTATAAATGGGTGCAAAGGGTCAGCAAAAGAAGGTAGGGTTCAACATGAGCATTTTCTGAATTTCGGCATGCAAGAAATTCAAGCTGGGCAACGTCCATAAAGAAAATGTTTGTCTTATTGGGCCACATTTTTGGGCCCAGAACTGAGGCACTGTCACTAGTGCACTAATCCTACCTTCACAGTATCCATTCTTTGTCTCGTTTCTCACCCTACTCCTCTTTCTACCCCTTTTTCTTTTCCTATACTTTACCTTCTAACTTCACAAGCTGGTGTCCTGGCTTTTCACTCTTATACACGAGTAAAGAAAGGGGTTTTTTTTGGGACTTTGAATGAGGTGAGTACACATGGCTAGAAGATGAGTCAATATCAAAAACATGTTTTTATTGGTGAAACAAGGAACATGGTAAAATGACATGATACCGCAATAAATAGAATTATCAATCACATATTACAGACCATATATAGAAACAAACATTAGTAGCAACCAACCTCTGCGTGGTATGGAACAAATCCTGGATGTAATAAAAACACTAAAAAATGCATGGTAGGTGGTGAACTCAAGATATTTTAATGAGTAGAGGTGTCTGCATGAGAATAAGTGCATCCAAATTAGCCGTTGCGTTTCGTGCATAATACCACTCTTCAGGGGCAGGTGCATGCAAATCTATAAAACAAAACATGAGTAGACCAGTATGATCCAATGTTGTGCCCCTCAACGGGGATGATATGTGCAAAAAGAAAGGGAGAGAGTTACTCCCTATAAGTATTTACATCGTAATAAGTCTGGAAAATGGGGGGGGAGTCAGGGGCTGCCCAAATTGTCTGTACCGGGAGCTGTGGAAGGGACCCGCAGAAGAGGGACCGGGTGCATAAACATGATCCCCAAGTAAACGAAGAACAAAGATCCAGATGGTGGTGTGAGTGGGCTTCTTCTGCCCCTGAAGAGTGGTATTATGCACGAAATGCGTCAGTTATTTGGATGCACTTATTCTCATGCAGACACCTCTACTCATTAAAATATCTTTAGTTCACCACCTACCATGTATTTTTAAGTGTTTTTATTACATCCAGGATTTGTTCCATACCACACAGTGGTTGGCTGGTTGCTACTAATGTTTGTTTCTATATATGGTCTGTAATATGTCATTGATCATTTTATTTATTGCTGCATGTATCGTGTCATTTTGCCAAGTTCCTTGTTTCACCTATAAAAACACGTTTTTGATATTGACTCATCTTCTAGCCATGTGTACTCACCTCATTCAAAGTCCCCAAAAAAAACCTTTCTTTACACAGATTTAAGGATGGAGACATGTGACCTACATGTCTCATTTAAAATCCCAAACTCCCCCTTTTTAGTTATTATACACGAGTACACCCCTGTGCTATCTATTGTTATTTTTTACAAAACCTACAGCATTCAAGTCTTATTGGTCTACCATCTCCTCCACGTATGCAGGCACCACAGATCCTAGGCATGCCGTACTATGACTACAACCCCTGGCAAAAATTATGGAATCACCAGTCCCCGAGGATGTTCCTTCAGTTGTTTATTGTTGTAGAAAAAAAGCAGGTCACAGACATGGCCAAAAACTAAAGGCATTTCAAATGGCAACTTTCTGGCTTTAAGAAACACTAAACAAAATCAAGAAAAATAATTGTGGTGGCCAGTAACAGTTAGATTTATAGAACAAGCACAGGGAATAAATTATGGAATCACTCAATTCTGAGGAACAAATTATGGAATCATGAAAAACAAACAAACAAAATAACATTCCAACACATCACTAGTACTTTGTTGCACCGTCTCTGGCTTTTATAACTGCTTGCAGTCTCTGAGGCATTGACTTAATGAGTGATAAACAGTACTCTTCATCAATCTGGCTCCAGACTTCTGTGATTGCTGTTGCCAAATCATCTTTGCAGGTTGGAGCCTTGTCATGGACCATTTTCTTTAACTTCCACCACAGATTTTCAATTGGATTGAGTTTTGGACTGTTTGCAGGCCATGACATTGACCTTATGTGTCTTTCTTCAAGGAATTTTTTCACAGTTTTTGCTCTATGGCAAGATGCATTATCATCTTGATAAATGATTTCATCATCCCCAAACATCCTTTCAATAGATGGGATAAGAAAAGTGTCCAAAATTTCAATGTAAACCTGTGCATTTATTGAAGATTTAATGACAGCCATCTCCCCAGTGCCTTTACCTGACATGCAGCCCCATATCATAATTGACTGTGGAAATTTGAATGTTTTCTATAGACAGTCGTCTGCATAAATCTCATTGGAATGGCACCAAACAAAAGTTCCAGCATCATCACCTTGCCCAATGCAGATTCGAGATTCATCACTGAATATGACTTTCATCCAATCATCCACAGTCCACGATTGCCTTTCCTTAGCCCATTGTAACCTTGTTTTTTTGTGTTTAGGTGTTAGAGGTGGCTTTCTTTTAGCTTTTCTGTATGTAAATCCCATTTCCTTTAGGCGGGCGGTTTCTTACAGTTCGGTCACAGATGTTGACTCCAGTTTCCTCCCATTTGTTCCTCATTTGTTTTGTTGTACATTTTCTGTTTTCAAGGCATATTGCTTTAAGTTTTCTGTCTTGATGCTTTGATGTCTTCCTTGGTCTACCAGTATGCTTGCCTTTAACCACCTTCCCATGTTGTTTGTATTTGGTCCATGTGTTAGACACAGCCGACTGTGAACAACCAACATCTTGTGCAACACTGTGTGATGATTTACCCTCTTTACCTACATACTAACAAGCAGATTTTATCTGATGCAGGTGTTAGTGTTTGTAATGAAAATTTACAGGGTGATTCCATAATTTTTGCCTCAGAATTGAGTGATTCCATAATTTATTCCCTGTGCTTGTTCTATAAATCTAACTGTTACTGGCCACCACAATTATTTTTCTTGATTTCTTTTAGTGTTTCTTAAAGCTAGAAATTTGCCATTTGAAATGCCTTTAGTTTTTGGCCATGTCTGTGATCTGCTTTTTTTCTACAACAATAAACAACTGAAGGAACATCCTTAGGGACTGGTGATTCCATAATTTTTGCCAGGGGTTGTATGAGTTAAAGTTTTATATATAGATATATATATATATCTATATCTATATATATAGATATATATATCTATATATATATCTATATATATAGATATATATATCTATATATATAGATATAGATATATATATCTGTATATATATATATAGATATATATATATATATATAGATATACATACAAGTTCATGCATTTGTATTGTTTATGTCATCTGGTGAAATTATTGTTGTCTGTAATTTTTTCATGGATAAACTCGACTTGTCTGACCTAAATAAAGAATTTTTAGAAAAATAAAAAGAAAACATGGTGCACAGAGATCACAGAGAGAGAGAGGAGTGTAGTTAAATGAAGTCTAAGATGACTTTCACGGTATGTAATAAGGTAGTGTGTAATAAGAAATGTACAGCACACAGTACAGAACTAGGTGCTGTGGAATAGGGTATGGACAGCACAGTGTACAGAAAGGGGCAGTGTGAAAAATGGGTATGTACAGGGCAGTGTACAGAATGTTGGTGTCAGTGGAATACAATAAGCCTCAAATCATGGATATTCTGTGAACACTGCACCAAAGGCCAGAACCCTGTCCTCAGAGTGCTGCATAGACCCCTTTCTAGGCAGGATGCAGGGGAGGGAGTAAGGGACTATGGCACTATTGCTGCATGGAGAAAGGGAAATGAAGGCACTGTGATAATGTTGCAGACCCCCTTCCCCATTCAGCCACTAAAGTGCTATAGACCCCTATCCAATTCAATGGAAACAGTGATCCAGAATCCCCCCCCCCCCCCAAAGCCTCAACTAAAACATGCAATCCTCTAAAAGAAATATTATGTCTTCCCAACTGGCCTGGGAGGAGTGAAATACATCAGTCTTCAGTGAAGATACCAGTAGCAGCCCGTGTATTGAGGGCGCATGAGTGCCGCCCCCCCCATCCCTGCCGCCACCCCCTATCCATGCATCCGGCCCATTTCAGGCAGGGGTCCACCTGATTAGAGCCAGAGGCTCTAATAGGCTTTAAAAAAGGGTGGGTTTAGGGCGCAGATAGTGCGCCCCGATCCCACCTTATTGTGTCACAATAGCGAATGTATTTTTGCTATTTTCACACTAACGTTCCTCCCTGCCAATCAGGAGGCAGCCCATGAGACCTGTTTCCCGATTGGCCAAAGCGTTAGGGGATCTTATTGGATGTCTAGCTGTCAGGGCTGGGCTCAACACTTCCTTTTCTGAGCTGGCCGCTCAGCTGTCAGCTAATTGCCAGCTCCTATCTCTCCACAGTTACTCAGCTGTTGATGATATCCTGCTCGTCAGTCCTGCCTACTTAAGCCGTCCAGCCCAGAGGATCTCTGCCTTAGCCTTAGTCAACATCACAGAGATGCTCTCTGGCATTCCTGTTAAAAGACTTGCTTGGCTGACATCCATTCTGGCTCCAGATCCTGCTTGCTGTTTTACTACACTCATCTCCGGCTCCCTGACGTTTGGTTTGTCTGACTATCCGTTCCGGTTCCTGAACTCTGGCTATGTTTTGACTATGTTTGTTCTATTTACTTTTATTATTAAACAAGTGTGATTTAACTGTACTTCTGTCTCGGTCTAATTTCATTGTTTCTGACTTTAGCGATTTGGAGAACAGAGAGGAGACGCGGAAGGAGCTGACACCAGAGCCGCTGCCTCAGCCATAGATCAGGTAGGTGCCTTACTGCTGGCTGCCCAATAGGCAGGGGGCTTTCTCGGTTCCACGTGGGGGGGGCGGGCGGGGGGAGAAGTTGTCAGTCATGCGCCGCGGGCGGGGGTTGTCAGCTGCCACTGCACTGAACACAGATCTGTCAGCAAGATAATCCATAACAGGGGATTAGCAGAAGGAAGCTGCTTGGATTCACCAACCAAGTTATGAAGGGGACCCTGGCAGCAGGCAAGTGCCAAGTTTGGGTACATTTCATCCCCCACCAAGGAGCATGCCAGATAACTGTGGATGCCTAGATATGTACATGCCCAGGGCTGACTGTGGATATATCCCCTGATCTGTAATGCTGAGCTGTATACCCTGATCTGTGAGGCTGAGCTATATATCCTGATCTGTGTGGCTGAACTATATACCCTGATCTGTAATGTTAAGCTATATACCCTGATCTGTGAGGCTGAGCTATATACCCTGATCTGTGATGCTGAGCTATATACCCTGATCTGTAAGGCTGAGCTATATACCTTGATCTGTAAGGCTGAGCTATATACCCTGATCTGTGAGGCTGAGCTGTATACCCTGATCTGTAATGCTGAGCTGTATACCCTTATCTGTGAGGCTGAGCTATATACCCTGATCTGTAAGGCTGAGCTATATACCCTGATCTGTGAGGCTGAGCTGTATACCCTGATCTGTAATGCTGAGCTGTATACCCTTATCTGTGAGGCTGTGCTATATACCCTGATCTGTGAGGCTGAACTGTATACCCTGATCTGTAATGCTGAGCTGTATACCCTGATCTGTAATGTTGAGCTATATACCCTGATCTGTGAGGATGAGCTATATACCCTGATCTGCGAGGCTGAGCTGTATACTCTGTCCTGTGATTCTGGGGCTGTATACTCTGTCCTATGATGCTGAACTGTATACTCCTGACACTATGGGTGGAAGCAAGTGGAATACAGGGGACAGAGTGGGTGGATTCTATAAGGGGTGGGGCTTATGAGAAGTGGGATGGGTCAAAAAGGAAAGGCGGGGTCTGGCACCCCCATCCTAAAACTTCACCAGTCGCCACTGTTCTTCACCATAGTGTAGCAGCATAGCTGATGGAGTAAGCCAGAAGGCAGGTCTGAAGGGGAATGGACTTCAGGTAAGCTAGTTGCATGACAGAAGTGTCAACCTCTTCTAAATGCTGGGTGTTTCTGGGCTATGAGTGCTGGATTAGGTTGTGCCATGTCATTGGGGTTAGGATGCTGTGTCCTAGCAAACAACGATGGGTGCCTTGCTCTGGAGATACAGACCCCCAGACAGACCCTACTGATCTGAATCCCCAATATGCGCAGTTAGTGAGTACAAAGTGGGCCACCAGACACAGTAAATTGCGGCTCCCGGTACCTGGCTGCTTTGAGCGGCCAGGGTATAAAGTGTTTGCACAGTGATCACATGATCACAATGTAAACACAACTGTTATGAATAGGTTTCATTCATAACAGCTGTGCTTAGTATTTTGATGCTGTGATTGGCCCACAGCTATCACATGGTACTTGGGCCAATCATAGCACTCTGGACCATGTGATAGCAGCGGGCCAATCACATCATGCAATAGTAATCACAGGTGTTATGAGTGTAACCCATTCATGACAGTTCAAAACTTTGCTGTTACAGTACTCATCACTGTAAGAGCAATCAAAGTGTAAAAAAAAATAAAATCTTTGATCAGCCCCCAGAGTGGTACAGTGTCACTGTGTAAAAAAAAATTGTAAAGAAAAGAAAAAAATGTAAAAAAAAAAAAAAAAGAAAAGAAAAAAAAGAAAGAAAAATAATGTTTAAAAAATTGAATAAAAATGATTGTTTTTTTTATAACATACTGTCACCAGTCAGTATCCCTGATCACCGTCACACCAGTCATATGATGATGCTGAATGGCACCGGTGATAGTATTTTAAAACAAATTATGAAAAAAAGTAATTTTATTTAACTTGTTCATTTTCCAAAAAATTGTGACAAAAAATTACAACTTCAAAATACTTGTCATGCCTCTTACTAAATACCTACCATACCTAAATACGAAATACTAAATACTGTTTATTTTCCAAAAAAGGGGTCATATTGGTGGGTATTTGTACTGTCCTTCCATTTTAAGGGACTCAAAAAATGAGATAGGCCGTCAGTACATCAGGATTTATCAATTTTTAAATATATACTGTATACCATAGTTTGAAGACGCTATAACTTTAACTCAAACCATTTATTATACTTTGGGATTTCCTTTTAACAAAGGCATGTTGCAGAATACAATTTGCCCTAAATTTATGAAGAAATTTGATTTTATTAGTTATGTTTTATAACAGAAAGTAAAAAATATTTTTTTTTCCAAATTTTCTGTCTTTTTTTTATTTATATAGCAAAAACTAAAAAAACTCGGTGGTGATCAAATATCACCAAAACAAAGCTCTATTTGTGTGAAAAAAATTATATAAATTTCATTCGTGTACAGTAGTGCATGACCACTCAATTGCCAGTTAAAGTAGCATAGTGCTGAATAGCATAAAATGGCCTGATCATGAATGGGGGTAAAGCCTTCCGCAGGTCAAGTGGTTAAACAATGCTAAGTTAATATTAAGAGATTTACCATGTGTAACGAGCCCCTTGCTCGCTCGGTTCCACTCTCCCGACACTCCTCTGCAGCTATTGAATCAGATTGCAAGTCTGATGGTTCAGTCATCCAATGCTCCAGGATTAGAACTTCAGCTATGTGCCGTTCTAACCCAGTTGCGTAGCTCAGAACAAACACCAGGCAGGCTGTATGTAAGTTCAACCAGGAATCTATCTTTATTGACAAAATACAGGCTTTTATACACTCAAAGTGTAGGTGCAGACCTCCTGCTCATATTACTCTAACAATACAGCTGTAACCTAATTAACCTAATTAACATGAGCTAATTAACTAATCCCTTTAGACAGCCTAGATGACTCAGACATGACCGTTAGTCCAGACTGGCCATCTTGTAGTTCAGAAAGTCCAATCAACATTATCACAATCAACATAGACTCTTCTTCACACAATAGCAGAGTTAATTAACACAAATAACAATGGGGATCTAATGACTCTTAGATCCCATAGTAGACTTATTTACAATACACATTTTAGCAGACAATAGACAGACAGGTGTTGGAATTTACATCAGCATCTCCTAACAGTATCTGTCCCAGCATTATGAATCAGCCACTATTCCAATATGGCAAATCCAGGGTCCCCAGAGTCTGTGTGTCCTGGGGGACCAGGACCCGAATCCACAGTAATACCACCTCAAGAGTCCCCAGGCATACAGCTCACAAAGAGCACCGTTCCCCCAAATGCAAGGGCCCCCGATCGATCGGCAAGAGGCTAGCATACAGTCCCCTCCAAAAGTCTCTCTCCCGGCTAGGTCTGTCACACCATGTACCAAGAAAACACTCCCCAAAGCACTATATTGCTGCTATCATCAAAATGTTGACAAAAGACAGGATGGATCCATGCTTTGCACATCAAATTCTGACCTCATCATTACCGCACCAGAAATCAGGATTCACCCGATTAAAATACATTTTTGCAATTTTTCACTACCAGTATTGCACCTTTTGTAGCCTCATCTTTCTGTTCTTAGTTAATAGCAGTGGAAACTAAGTACCCTTTTGCTGTTGCAGCTCATGCTCAGCAAGGTTTGTCAAGTTGCAAGTTCTGAAACGCCCTTCTGTGCATTGCCATTTATGCTGTTGTGGGCTGCCTGTCAGCTCAAACTAAAGTCTGGCCTTTCTCTTCTGACCTGTTCCATTACCAATGACAATGATGTTTATCAATATTAACCTAGTAATCAGTTCCTTCTGTCATATCCAACCTGCTTAACCTCACCAAATTGCTGGATCTCCATCCACCAAGCATACTTCACTTATTCCACTAACTAATATCTGTGTACTGATACCCTTCTTCTATAGCGCTACCCTCATAGCAGCCGCTGGATAGGATTGGTCCTCTGTTGTTTGCCTTGACTTTCTCAAGAACCTCAGCCCCTCTGACACGCCAGGTTGAGGTACAAACATACTATATGTTTTGTTTTTTAAATAACAAACATGTTATCCTTACCTGCTCAGTGCAGTGGTTTTGCACAGTGCAGCCCGGATCCTCCTTTTCTCAGGTCCCATGCCGGAGCACCTGGCTCCTGACTCGTCCCTCCTGCCGGGTGCCCCCACATAGCAAGCAGCTTGCTGTGGGGGCACCCGAGCAGGCATGCTTCCGAGCCATGGCTCTGTGTGTTCATTCACACACAGAGCCATGGCTCGGGCCCTCTCCCTTCATTTCTCGATTGGCTTACTGGCTGTGATTGACAGCAGTAGGAGCCAATGGCTCCCGCTGCTGCCAAAAGATAATCAGGAGTACAAGTCCCCAGAGAGGCAAGACTCTCGTGAACATCGCTGGATCGAGATGGGGCTCAGGTAAGTATTAAGGGGGGCTGGGGGGGCTGCTGCACACAGGTTTTTTCCCTTCATATATAGAATGCATGAAGGTAAAAAACCTTATGCCTTTACAACCACTTTAACAATGGTAATAACACAATTTAGCCTACAATGTGATTAACAGTAAGAACTAGGCACACAATGACATTGGGCATTAGAAAAGTTTAATCTACTGAGTGTTCGAACTATGCTGCCAGAGCGCATTTATGGCAGCAATGCTAGATCTAGACATACTGGTTATGCACTGTGCAAAAGAAAAGGAAGATGGCAGCAGAGGGGGCAGGGGAACAAATGGAGATTTCAGTATAATTACAGGAGGAGCGGTCCTTTGAGATGTTCTTCTGCCAGCTATCATTGGGGCCCTTTAAGAGAGTTGGTGCCCTTAACAAAACTATTCCTACGTAAAGTAATTTTCAGTTTCTGCCATAGAAACCGCTAGAGTGATATTAAGATTAATAAATCTAATAAAGAAGAGGTAGAAGCCCCTGAGGCCCTGGTATCTTTACTTCAGGAAAACACTGACTCTGATACAGAACCGTCCAATGCTACACGAGAACACCCTCGACCATCTAATATTCAAATTAGATCAGTTAAGATGCCTCCTCCATCCAATCACAAGTGGATAAGTCTATTTCTGCATCAAGTACAACAAAACCTAGCCAAAATTAATTGGAACTGCAAAGAGATTGATAATTTAATTAAAGAGGAGAGAAGAGTCCTTAAAGAACTGGAGGAAGCACCCAATATAATTTGGAAAGGTAGTGATAAAGGTGGAAATATTGTACCTTTACATAATGAAATGGAGGTGATGCACCAGCTCTCGGATAGATCCACCTACCGAAGACTGACCCTGAACCCCTTTCCAGCTATTGTAGACTAATTGAATTTCCAACTGAGTTTAGCCTTTGAAGCAGGATTAATTACTAAAAAAGAACTCAATTACTTGAAGGCATATGAATTTAATACACCTACATTCCATGTAATCCCTATACATCACAAATCTGTCACAAATCCCCCAGGTAGTCCCATAGTGTCTGCTATAAAAGGTCCCCTCGAAAGACTAGGTAAATTTACCAATGCTCTTATTAAAGAACTTGTACAGGAGTTGCCGTCTTATGTTCAAGACACCAGCCATAAATGCAGATAGACGCAATCTCCTTGACACAACCAAATGTACTAGACATGACACCCCACAATCAAACCCGATTAGGATAATCACTCCAAATGGGGCCCAATGGGATCAGATTAAAAATATTTTAAACCATCATTGGCATATTCTATCAAGGTCTCCGATTCTGGGAGAAATTGTTGGGGACCGACCCCTGATGACTGCACGGAGGTCTCAGAACCTCGGAGATAATCTTGTCCATTCAGAATACCAAAGATCACAAAAAAACGAACTGGTTGACTGACATTCCACCTCTGAAGGGCATGTACCCGCGTTAACCAGCATGTAGTATAGGTACAGTATAGTCTCGGCACAGGTGCAAGGTAGATGTGGCTCAAATGCGGTAAACATTTGGTAAAATATGATATAAGCTTGGTATAGGTGCAATCTATGTTTGGAATAGGTGCAGTATAGAGTGCAGTATGGGTGCGGTATGGGTTGGGTACACTTGGTGTCCTGTTTACAGGGGCTCAGTCCCTTCTAGCAGTACCAGCAATAGGGGAATAACCCTCTAACGAGCCCCCGGGATGCTGCAATGACCTCTTATTGTAGAAGGGGGACCCTCTTAGTCTCTCCGAAAGCCTCTGGGGATCAGCGGTGGGAAGCAGAGGGTGAGTGGATGCTCCAGTTTCCCTGTGGCAGCGGTGCAGATGCTGTGATGTGGGCAGTGCTGTGCTGCCTCTGTGTGTCCTCACTCCCAGTCTCATGCACGGATCTCCACTGGTATGGTCTCCAGCTGGCAGGCAAATATTCAGTCAGAGGTGTTCTCTCTCTAAATCCCTCGGTGCCAAGAGGAAGAACATATCCTGGGCACTTTAATAAAAGTTATCTCTCCACTCCTCCCACTGCACAGTGCCTATTGGAATCTGTAGTGTAACCATTATAGTGTAGCCACCATATGGCTACCATCTCAAACTACAACTCCCAGGATTCTCAGTGCTCTGCATAGAGGTCTGTGAGCTTGCTTGGCTTTAGCTCTCCCCTGGTTCACTGCTGGAGGAGGATGGTGCAGCATAACATCAGTATCTCAATAGAGGAAGAGAAGAAAAAAGGGCAATGTCGCCATCTCCATTCTGCTGTAGTCCAGTGGCAGTGGCTACACTTCTAACAGCTCTTTGGTGTGAATGAGATTGAAATTCCCTGAAATTCAATTCTACAGGTTGCTGAGATTTCCATACAGTGATTTTATGGTTTGTAGGTAAACACAATATTGCCAGCAGACTATAAGCACCTATCTCCCCCCCCTCATTTTACATGCTACTGTATGTATGTTATGGTCATAACACAGCCAGAAAAGTGGAACTTTTTGTCTACTGTCTGTGTTTTTGTCAAGTGCATTGTTGAACCACCTTAATACTGGACACTTTCACCCCCTTTCTGCCCAGACCAATTTTTAAATTTTCAGCGCTATCACATATATATATATATATATATATATATATATATATATATATATATATATATATATGTTTAACCACTTGCCGCTTGCCCACCATCAAATGATGGTGGGGGCGATGAGGCTCTCGTTCTGGGATGTCGTCCCAGAACGGCCGCTCTCACGTGCTAGGACACGGCGCGACCCCGATCTCTGTAAAAAAACGCGTCCGTGGCTCTTTAACCATGTAATCGGCTGTGTCCAATCACAGCTTTTTACACACTGACAGAGTGTGTGGCAAGGAGAGCTGATTAGCGGTATCTCCTCACAGGGGACATCCAAACATATAATCAGGGCACTGATCATCAGTGCCCTGATTACATTATAGCACCACCAATGTCACCAATCAGAGTCAGCAATCAGTGCCCACCAGTGCCATCAATCAGTGCCCACCAGTGCCTACAAGTGCCACCAATCAGTTCCCATTAGTGATGCCCGTCAGTGCTGGCTATCAGTGCTGCCCATCAATGCCCATCACTGCTGTCCATCAATGCCCATTAGTGTCGCCCATCAGTGCCACCCATCAATTACCACATTTTGTAAAGCAATCACCACACAGTATTTTCTAAGAGGCATAGTAAGTCTTGCAAAGACTTCATTTTGACACAAATTTTTAGAGAATGCAAAATAAAAAGGACAATGTATATATTTTTTTACACAGGGTTGTTAATTTAATAAGATATTTCTTACACACAGCATGGGCATACTTAGAATTACACCCCAAAACACATTCTGCTACTCCTTCTGGGTATGGCAATACCACATATGTGAGACTTTTCCAATGTTTGGGCTGATATGGTGGTTAATAAATTTGTTAGTGTGCCTGCACTAAAGAGTTTATATGGGCTTCTGCTGTTAAACCATTTATGTTTCTGTGTCACAAAGACACAAAATGAGAAGAACAGATATCACTGGTACAAGCAGAAACAGACAACAATAAAAATCTGAGAAAAAAATGTTACCCTTCCCTATTCTAACCACAACTGGAAAATCTTTGGCTAAAGTTTGGCTTTAACAAGACCCTTTAGCTTAGAGAACTGCCACCCTCCAGATGTTTGGTTACTTTATTCTCTGTAAACTATAGTAACTTTAGTGCACAAAAATGTCAGGTAGTCAGAAGTTGCTCAAATAGTGCAGTCACCATTCTTTGCATCAATAACACTTGGATCATGCATCTGTGTTATTCCAGTTTTTGTTAGAACAACTGATGCTCGTGCATGCCTTAGGTATTGAGTTGCAGGGAGATTATTTTTTCTCTGGATAACTGAGCTGTCAATCAGGTGTACAAAATGAACTAATATTTTTGTGTTTAAGCCTGCCTTTATTATAGCTTAATTTGTCCATTAAGCAAAATGATGAACTCTGTGCAACTGGAGCAGGCAACAAATGACAGATTTCTTTCTAAAATGTGAAGTTTGAGCCTGGTCAGTTTTAAACAAACTAATCACTAGGTGTAAAATCTGCTTATTTCAGGCTATCATAATAACAAGATCTTGGATTCTAATAAGTTATTGAGTTCCTTCCAGCCCAACTGAAGTCTGTTATTAAATTCCAGATTACAAATTCTAGAGGGAGCAGTAAAACATACATTGTTGATGGGCTCACTGTTTGCTAATGTTTCCACATCTAACCTCTAAGCTAGAGCTGTGCTTAAGCAGATAGCATGAGCGCTAATGGTGATTTACTGATACTATATGTCTTAAGCCTACTACACACTACTGGGTTGAACGAAAAAAAACCTGTCAGCTCAGGTCAGAGCCTCTATACTAACAATCCGATGTTAGTACAGTGATCGTCCTCACTGTTCTATTGTGCTCTGACAGGGGGACGGCCCACCACCAGAGCACCCTGGTCAGCCAATGGCTGAGAGTGGCAGTAACGGGAGTCGGTCGGCAGACAGTTTTCGATCATTCTTACTTCGATAGAAGCGGGCCGCCGGATCGGCTGCAGTACACATGGGCTTGAATGCCGCCCGACATTCGGCTTTACATAAAGATAGCAGTGGTCCTCCCTATAACCTGCCACCTAGGCCTAATGGTTTTATGCTGCTGTTGGAGATGATACTGTAACATAGATATCTAGAGTAGCTTACAAAACTGAGTACACCCCTCACATTTTTGTAAATATTTTATTAAATCTTTTTAAGTGACAACACTGAAGAAATGACACTTTGCTACAATGTAAAGTATTGAGTGTACAGCTTGTATAACAGTGTAAATTTGCTGTCCCCTCAAAAAAACTCAACACACAGCCATTAATGTCTAAACCGCTGGCAACAAAAGTGAGTACATCCCTAAATTGGGCCCAATTAGCCATTTTCCCTCCCTGTTGTCATTTGACTTGTTAATGTTACAAGATCTCAGGTGTGAATGGGGAGCAGGTGTGTTAAATTTGGTTTTATCACTCTTACTCTTTCATACTGGTCACTGGAAGTTCAACATGACACCTCATGGCAAAGAACTCTCTGAGGATCTGAAAAAAAGAAGTGTTGCTCTACATAATGTCTAAACCGCTGGCAACAAAAGTGAGTACATCCCTAAGTGAAAATGTCCAAATTGGGCCCAATTAGCCATTTTTCCCTCCCTGTTGTCATTTGACTTGTTAATGTTACAGGATCACAGATGTGAATGGGGAGCAGGTGTGTTAAATTTGGTGTTATCACTCTTACTCTCTCATACTGGTCACTGGAAGTTCAACATGACATCTCATGGCAAAGAACTCTCTGAGGATCTGAAAAAAAGAAGTGTTGCTCTACATAAGGATGACCTAGGCTATTAGAAGATTGTCAAGACGCTGAAACCGAGCTGCAGAACGGTGGCCTAGATCATACGGCGGTTTAACGGGACAGGTTCCACTCAGAACAGGCCTTACCATGGTCGACCAAAGAAGTTGAGTGCATGTGCTCAGCATCATATCCAGAGGTTGTCTTTGGGAAATAGACATATGAGTGCTATCAGCAGTGCTGCAGAGGTTGAAGGGGTGGCGGTCAGCCTGTCAGTATTTTGAGGGGACAGCATATTTACACTGTTTTACAAGCTGTGCATTCACTACTTTACATTGTAGCCAAGTGTCATTTCTTCAGTGTTGTCACATGAAAAGATATAAGAAAATATTTACAAAAAACGTGAGCGGTGTCCTCACTTTTGTGAGATACTGTATGTGTCCACTTTGCCTTTTGATATTTAATACACAATACATCTATAAATAATGATGCAATGTTTATGCAACAATTAATCAAGCGTAACAGAGACAACATGCCATAATGAAAACACATTACACCCAGTGTTCTGCTTTCTAATCATTATTGCTATCTTCACATTTTGTACTACTTCCTGAGCTGTGAATAGTTATTAAATCATTCTCAGTGTGCTTACGGAGAGGAATATTTGAGGAACATATCAAATATTTAACAGGGCTTAGAAACACTTCCATCACAAATCCAAGGTCATTCAACATAAAAGGAATTATTGGATTTTTTTACTCTAAAGCTACTAAATACAGGAATGAAAAATTAAACTCCTATTTGCATAGTCTACAGCTTAAATCATTTTTCTAAGTAAAATAGCTAAAAAAATATTCAGTTCCAGACTGTGACTACATTTGGTATAAATTTTGGTATAAATCCATTGGTATAAATCTAGACATTTGCTTAAGAAATATATATATATATATATATATATATATATATATATATATATATATATATATATATATATATATATATATATATATATATATATATATATATAATTGTGCAAAAGTTTTAGGCAGGTGTGAAAAAATGCTATAAATTAGAAATGCTTTCAGAAATAATAGAAGTGTTAAAAGTTTAAAAGTTTATCTTTTATCAATTGACAAATTGGAAAGTAAATGAACAGAAGAGAAATCCTTGATCCAGTTCCTTTGTTTTCATGCATAGAACGTGGAAACAAGGTTAGGCAACTCAACTATGCACAAAAACATAGGAACTGGAGTGCAGAAAAATTGCAGCAGGTGCTCTGGACTGAGAAGTCAAAAATTGAACTATTTGGCTGTAGCAGGAGGCAGTTTGTTTGCGAAGAGCTGGAGAAAGGTACAATAATGAGTGTCTGCAGTCAACATTAAAGCACAGTGGAGTTATAAATAAAATATAATAACCCACTAGTGCTGTGCTACACAATATTACCTCATCAAATTATACACTGTGATAATATACCTCAAACTCAAAAACAAAAAAATATAAATATGACTTAAACAGCATAAATCATAACACATAAAGAACTACAAATTAGTCCCATAATGTACTGCTGCATGTGATAAAAGAAATGAAATCACTGCTAAATGTGATTTAAAAAGTAATAGTAATAGTGATAAAAGTGCTTATAATTCTTCTACCAATCCACCATTCAGTGCCAAAAACACTTCATGCGATAATTATATTTTATTTAGGTTCAATACGTTTTTATTGTTTGTTTTAACACATATTTAAACAGAAAAAGAAGCACAAACAGCACCAGGTGCCCGACATCAGGCATCCTGGTCTACAAAAATGAATAATACATATACAAAATATATTGCATTCTATTGCATGTGCATAGGTAACTTGAAAGTGTGTCGTTGAGGTAAAGTTGCAAGCATATGGCTGACATTCGTCTAAGTGCCATTTCTCACGGTCTGGACACCCCTTTGGGAACATGCTGCGTCCAGAGGCCGAGGAAAACAATATGTTTAGACTAAAACATTAATAATTGTTGAAAACATTGTGATAAGGTATTTCCAAGTCTCCTGAGTAATAAGGGCACTCATAGTGGGAGATCAGAACACATGATTTCTTGGGGTGGCCAAGAATAGCTGAAAGGAACAAGTTAGAGAGGGATGAAAGCGGAAGTAAAAGAGGAGAAAGAAGCTGAGGAGAGGAAAGACTGTGGGGGTAAAAGATAGGAAGGGGAAGGGGGAGGTGGAGAGACAGCGAGCCTCAACCCTTTGGGGGTGTTACATTTCAGGGTGTAAGGATATGATTATGGGATTATTTGGTCTATCAGGTAGTATTAATCACTGAGAGTCTATGTTTTATGTGATCTGAAGCAGAGTAATGCCTCCAGATACTCCAGGTAAAGGAAAACTTTGTCTAATGCTTTGGCTTGCATCTCTTCCATAAGCATTATATTATTAATCTTGCCTACCCATTCTATAAGGGAAGGGGGGTGGTAGTTTTCCAGTGCTTGGAGATTAATTGCCGCCCTGCACTGAGGAAAATATTAAAGAGGTTGTTTTTTTGTGATTTGACAGTACCAGGTAATATGGAAAGAAGGGCAATAGAGGGAGAGGGTGTGAGTGGTTTATCGTATATTTTCGCGTAATCTGGAAGATTTGTGTCCAAAATGGGAGGAGCACATTGCATTCCCACCAAGTGTGGATGTACGTACCCTTTGCTGAGTTGCATCTCCAGCAGATGTCGGTGGTTGACAGGAACATGATCTTGAGGTTGGTTGGCACCCTATACCACCTCGATACCAGTTTATAGTTCTTTTCTAGAGTATAGCTCGAGATGGATGATTTGTGGATAAAGAGAAAGGCTTTACCCCACTCTACCTCTGTTATGTCTCTCCCAAGTTCCTCTGACCAGGTATTAGTATATTTAGGTAGGGACCCGTAGGTGTGGTCTAGGATCACTCTATAGATCAGAGATAAGGTGTGGTGGGGAATCTCTGGAAGTGTGCATAGCTGTTCAAAGCCAGTCAGGGGTCTGTGGATCTGCTTAGAGTTGTAGAGTCTTTTGCAGTAGGAAGTCAGGTGTATACGTGTGAGCCACGTTACATTGGAAGATGTGCTATTTTGGTTAGTTACAAAGGTACCTAGGGTATTGTTGACAAATTGTTGTGCTGTGGGCCAGGAGGCTCTGTTGTAGTCATCTTTGATTTGGATTGCAGTGCCTTCAGGGAAGGCCAGATTATCGAATAAGGGGGTGAGGGGGCTCGGTTCGGAGGATAGGGAGTAGCTCTCCTTTCTGCGGTACCAGATTGCCAAGGCATCTCTAGTGAGAGGGAATATCATTGATAGTGATTTGTGAATCCGATCATAGCCCCATAGAAGTGCTCGGAGATCGTTTGAGGATAAATCTTGCTCCACTAAGGTGGAGGCCTGTCCCGCCTTTAATGGTGGGGGAGCATAAGAGTTTGTGTTTCAGCCTTGGGTGGTTCCCCTTCCATACAAATCGGACAGCCATAGATCGAAGGGTGCGGAAGAATGCCGCAGGGAGGGCAATCGGGAGGGCCTAAAATAAGTACAGTAGTTTGGGGAGTATGTCCATTTTTAGTGCATTCATGTGACCAAACCAGGACATTGGTAGGTCCATACGGCCTTTGGTAAGACGTCTGAGTTTTGTGATAATATTTTATACAAAACACATACATATGAGAGGTAGGTGTGGGCAATTCACAATTGATTTATAAATATATAAGTTTAGCTTAAAACGAACTAACACTAAATCTACTCACAGCCACATTCTAGGACTAACTTATCTAGCCCTGTAAAGAAGAAATCTTTATTCTAAAGCCGCTCCTGTCCGTTCCCATGCTGAGCTGTCAGCGGCGGCTTCTGTGTGTAGGTGTGTGCAGAAGACAGAACTGACAATGTAAGCCCCATAGTAACTCTATGGGCAATGTCACTTCACTTTATGTATAGCGATTTTTAGATTTAGAGTTAGTTTTAGGCTGAACTTCCACTGTTAGTCTGGCCCAGGGGTCAAATGCCCCTCTAACCCCACCCTAGTCCTCCCCTGCATCTAAGCCAAATCAATCCAGTCAAATTCTGTCTAGATGAACCATGTTGTATTCACCTGCCCTGTGCAATGGTTCTGCACAGAGCAGCCCCAATCCTCCTCTTCTGGGGTCCCCCACTGGTGCACCTGGTTCCTCCTCTTTGGAGAGTGCCCCCATAGGAAGCTTCTTCCTATGGGGCACTCGTGCGGGCTTGCTCCTGAGCCCCACTGCCTTACTTCCCAGCAGCTCCCACTGCTATAATTTTCCTCAATGAGGAAGGAGAGAGCCAAGCGAGCTACTGCTTTCGTGCAGAGCGCTGGATCGAGATAAAAGACACAGAAAAAGTTTTTTGCCTTAATGCAGAGAATGCATTAAATTAAAAAACATTTTACCATTAGAACCACTGTCATTTCAACTGGCAAGTGTAATGAGAATGCAAGAATCACTTTATTTCTCTCTTTTATGCATTAAAGAAAGCCTGTGAGCCTATGAACATGCTTAAACTAACAATACTAGCAAGGAGCTGTCATTATACATTATTACCTTTTTCTACCTGTCCAGAGCTGACCTTATGTCTCTCTCTACTTCTTGATATGAAGGTTAGACATGCCCTCATTCCACGATACAATTCCCAGTACCTAAGCAACTTAACACCCGGTCCTACCATTGTCAAATTAGAAGCATGCCTATGTAATCAGTGATTTTGAGAGAGTCCTTGCCTGCATAGCTGAAACAGCAGGGATCTTAGTAACCCTGTGGGAAAAAGCTCAGATGTAGAGGTACCTGTTGACAGATTATACTGTCAGCTTGCTATTGCTGTCAGTATAACCATTTTTTTGGGCCCACTGTTTGATCTTAAGGTTTTTCAATGAGCAGTGATGATGTGATTTCTGCTACCCCAATCAAAACTCTACTGGCTGAATATCTATAAATGAGGATGATCCTTCATTTTGACTTGTATTTCTCTTTTATTTTCAAAGGGAACCAGTCAGCACTTCTACCGTGTTCCTCAGATTTGTACTGATGACTAGGGATGAGCTTCGAGTCGAACATGAGTTTGACTCGAACATTGGCTGTTCGATCGTTCGTCGAGGATCGAACATTATGGACCGTTCGCACCAAATTCGAGCGGCGCTTCACGGCCCATAATGCACTGCGTCATCACAGTGGTTTTCTGGCTGATGATTGGTCAAGCATGCACTATGACCCGCATGCTTTGGCCAATCACAGCACGGTAAGCAAACAGAGCCATAATTGGCCAAAGGCAGGATGCCTTTGGCCAATTATGGCTCAGGGGATTAAGTACACGCCCCACACTATATAAGGCCACCTGCACGTCGGCCGTGTGTAGTGTGTTCCGGCGTTGAGAGAGAGAAAGAGAGTGTCATTTCATTTCATTTAGATAGATTGAGCAGACAGTTGATTCAGTTAGCTCCAGTATATTTAGTAATATATATATATATACATATATATATATATACGTATATATATATATATATACACACATTCCAGGCTTTGTGTGTATATATATATATATATATATATATATATATATATATATATATATATATATATATATACTGTATCCAGTTTAGCTAGATCTCACTGCAGACCATTCATGTTGCTCTGTTCCTAATATACTACAGGCAGGCAGTTCATTCAGTTAGCTGCAGTATATTCAGTACTGTATCCTGTGCAGCGAGATCTCGCTGCAGACCGTTCCTGTTGTTCTGTTCCTAATATACTACAAGCAGGCAGTTCATTCAGTTAGCTGCAGTATATTCAGTACTGTATCCTGTGCAGCTAGATCTCTCTGCAGACCATTCCTGTTGTTCTGTTCCTAGTATACTACAGGCAGGCAGTTCATTCAGTTAGCTGCAGTGTATTCAGTACTGTATCCTGTGCAGCTAGATCTTGCTGCAGAATGTTCCTGTTGTTCTGTTCCTAATATACTACAGGCAGGCAGTTCATTGAGTTAGCTGCGGTATATTCAGTACTGTATCCTGTGCTACTAGTGGTGATTCTGACACACCTCTCTCCTCCACCCCCTCCTCTTCTTCTTCCTCCATGGCCTCTTCCCCTATAGATTTGTCCTCGGAACCAGCGGTGCTCCGTAGGCGTTCAAGGGGCTACGCAAGCACTCAGGCAAAAAGATGCCATGCGGTGCTTGAGCTGGTGTGCTTAGGGGACAGGAGCCAAACTGAGGCAGAGATTCTGTCAGCTCTGAAGGGGCAGGTTTAGAGGTGGTTGACGCCACGCCAGCTTCAGGCAGGAATGGTGGTTTGCGACAAAGGCTCCAACCTCCTCTCTGCCCTCCAACATGGACACTTCACCCATGTTCCCTGTTTGGCTCACATCCTTAATTTGGTGGTGCAGCAGTTCTTGTGCAGGTACCCGGGCTTACAGGATGTCCTGAGGCAGGGCAGGAAAGTCTGTGTGCATTTGCGCCAGTCATATAATGCCAGTGCTTGGCTGGCTGACCTCCAAAAGGAATACAACCTGCCCAAGAACCGCCTAATCTGTGACATGCCTACCAGATGGAACTCAATGTTGGCCATGCTGCAGCGGCTGCACACGCAGCAGAGAGCCATCAATGAGTACCTGTGCGACTATGCCACCAGGACAGGGTCAGGGGAGCTTGGCTTTTTTTCGCCATGGCTCATGATCAAGGATGCATGCACTGTCCTGTGACCATTTGAGGAGGCCACAAGGATGGTGAACAGTGACAGTGCATACATCAGTGATACTGTCCCTCTTGTCTACCTGTTGGAGCACACGCTGCATGGAATAATGGACAGGGCACTTGAGGCAGAACAGAGGGAGGAAGAGGAGGACTTCCTTACCTCTTAAGGCCCCCTTTATCCAGACAGTATTCCTGCGGGCCCGCCGATCACACAGGAAGAGGAGGAGGATTAAGTCAGCATGGAGGTGGAGCCTAGCACTCAGCATCCGCAGAAGTCTTCAAGGGATCGTTTACAGTCTCCAGAAACCCATTGACTTGTATGTGGCTGGGAGCAGGTAGCTGCGGATCAGGTCGTCCTTAGTGACCCAGAGGACTCCGGACTGAATGCCTCAGCAAACCTACGCTGCATGGCCTCCCTGATCATGCAAAGCCTGCGAAAGGACCCTCGGATTCAAGGTATCAAGGAGAGGGATCAGTACTGGATGGCAACCCTCCTTGATCCACATTACAAGGGTAAGGTTGAGGAACTTATCCAGCCATCCCAGAGGGAGCAGAGGATGAAACATCTTCGGGAGGCCTTGCAGAAAGGTTTGTGCAACGCATTTTTTAGAGCCTGGGAGGTTACAAATTCCTGGTCCTGGACAACGTGTTGCTGAGGCTTCGGTCAGTCACAGAAGGAGCGGTGGAGAAGGTGGCCGTCTGACAGATGCATTCAGACAATTTTTTAGTCCTCAGCCCCATGGTCTGATCGGTTCCAGCAACCATGGCCAGTGTCTGATTTACATGGTGCAGGAATACCTAGAGGCAAGATCAGACTTGGAGACCTTTCCAACCAAAAGTCTTCTGGGTTACTGGATCTTGAGGATGGATCACTGGCCAGAGCTTGCACAGGCCTGTCCTGCAACCAGTGTTCTTTCGGAACGCACGTTCAGTGCTGCTGGAGGCTTTGTAACCGATCACAGAGTGAGCTTGTCCACTGACTCGGTTGATCAGCTCACCTTCATAAAAATGAATCAGTCTTGGATCACCAGCTACCAAGCACCTGATGCTGATGTAACCGACTAATTTTTTTTTTATGAATGTGAGATCCCTTAAAGACTGCCTATGCTGATGCTGAGTGGCTATCCTGTTATGATGAGTGACTATCCTATTCCTCCTCAATGTTCATGTTGATAGCTTGTAAGAACATTTTTGGTTCTGGGCACCACCACCAGTGGCTAAGGCCCAATTTTTCTGCCCCTGTTTTACAGGGGCGTGCAATTACAATTTTTGCTGTAATATTTTGCAGCAGGGCTTGTTCCTGCGCTAAACTAGAGTATCCATGAGGGGTTGCAATGTTGTGGCACCACCACCAGTGCCTAAGGCCCAATTTTTCTGCCCCTGTTCAACAGGGGCATGTAATTACAATTTTTGATCTAATATTTCACAACAGGGCCCATTCCTGCGCCCACCAAGAGTAACTGTGAGGGCTTACAGTGCTGTGGCAATACCACCACCAAAGGCCCAATTTTTCTGCCCCTGTTCAACAGGGGCGTGTAATTACAATTCTTGATATAATATTTCACAGCAGGGCCCGTTCTAGCGCCCACCAAGAGTAATGCCCCGTACACACGGTCGGACTTTGTTCGGACATTCCGACAACAAAATCCTAGGATTTTTTCCGACGGATGTTGGCTCAAACTTGTTTTGCCTACACACGGTCGCACAAAGTTGTCGGAATTTCCAATCGACAACCACGCGGTCACGTACACCACGTACGACGAGACTAGAAAAGGCCGGTTCAGAACCAAGCGCGGCACCCTTTGGGCTCCTTTTGCTAATCTCGTGTTAGTAAAAGTTTGGTGAGAGACGATTCGCGCTTTTTCAGACTCGTGGCTTTCAGATCGTTTTCTGCCGTTCAGTTTGTGCTTGTGGGTTTGTATCTGCTCTTCAGTGCGTGCAGTCAGTTCGTATCAGAGTTTTCTGTGTGATCTTGCCTGCTCGTTGCTGTTTTTCAGGTCGCTCTTCACAGCCTTTGCTGTTCTTCAGTGCGTTCTGTTACTTCGTTCTGAGCAGCCGACCGTTTTCTAGCCATGTTTCGTATGCATACTCCTCGTAGAGTTCGTGCTATGCGGGGGCTTGGTGTTGGGGTCCTGACCTTGACACAAGTCCAGTCCATGAACAGGGTGGGGAGGAGTTCATGGACCAAGAATTGGTTGCTTCAGCGTGACCAGTTCTGTCATATGCCTTTGCTCCGTGAGATCCGTGAGAATAATCCTGGTGATTTCAGGAACTTTCTCAGGATGACGGACCCCGTGTTTCACCATTTGTTGCTTTGCTGACCCCCTATATCAGCAGGCAGGATACCTGCATGAGGCAAGCCATCACTCCGGAGCAGAGGTTGGTCGCTACCTTGCGGTATTTGGCCACAGGGAGAAGCCTGTAGGACCTCAAGTTCTCGACAGGCATCTCCCCCCAGGCTCTTCTTTGTGGACATTTACTGCTTCTGTTTGTTTGAGCTGACCCTGACAGAAATGTGTGGAGTCCAGAAAATGTCGTGATTGTGTAACCTTACAAAGCACTGTTGGCTGTTATTTACTAAATGCAAAGACACTTTTCACTACAAGTGCATTTGCAACTGCACTGAAACTGCACTTGTAGTGCAAAGTAGATTTGCCCTTAGGAAATTACCCCCATTTTCTCATAAAACAACAATTACATCACCCCAAAAGTGTTGTAGCGTTGAGACAATAATCCACACATTCTTGATGAACAATCTTTTTAATACCTGCACAATCACATGTGCATTTACCAAAGGTTTTTCTGACAAACCGACATGTTTGTTGTATAACAATTTTTGTGGTGTCATTATCCAAAATCAAAATGTGCATTTTATAGAAAACAGGCCTGTGTAAAACCAACAAGAAAGACACAAATCTTGATCTTACAAAGTTCACATTTGGTAGAACTGGAAGGCAATATCAGACATGAGTATTTAGGAACTGTGTTTGATATTGCGTTCAGATGGGGGGAAATCACCCCTGGAAAAGCCAAATTTGGAAGATGCACACAAATTTCACAATGCCAACATGTGCGACCTGCCATCACGGGGGATCAAGGGACGTGTTTTGGGGGAGAAAGCCCTTCCTCACCGCTACTTTATTATTGAGGAAGGGGTTGCACCCCCCAAACCGCGTCCATTGATCTCCCGTGATGGCAGATAGCACATGTTGACACACTGTGTGCATCCTCCAAATTTGGCTTTGGGAAAAATCACAAAAACATTTCGCACATTGTAGCACACAAAAGAAGAAAGTGATTTGGAGGGGTTTTAAACTCGCCCCAAAACATCAATGATGTTTTTATATTTTGGAATAACATCATTGATGTTTTGCTTGATGTTTTCCAATTGTAAATTACACCCCATGATCTCCCCGATCAGGATCTGGGCACTTTCGGATGTGAAAGGATCTGGATCCACAACCTCACGATCACCTAAAAAGAGAGGAACCCCAAAATAAATTAGGTCTAAAAAAAATGCCGCCATCCATCTCTTATCTGAGCCTGTGGTTGCAGACACTCACCTGTTGTGGTGACTAGTTCCACCACGTCTTCTTCCTCCTGCTCATCTTGTGTTGGGGGATTTCCCCTTCTTCCAGAGGGGGGGGGGCTCTGGTCTCCTCGGATGAGGGGTGTCCTCCGAGTCTTTTCTCCCCTATGTAAAACAAAAATGGTATAATTAGCACACAGATATTTAATGTCAGAACTATAAAGATGAAACATTGCTTGGAAGTGGGGTACAATTATCTATTTTAGCAGAGTTCCAAGATGTAGCTTTTTTAGTGTCCTTTGTCAACATGCAATACTTTACCTGTTTGGTACAAGCTTCACAGATGTAGCCCCCCCTATAGTATACACTGGAGCACCTGTGTGTCCCCCCTAATAAAAATGGTGTTCTGGGGTCCCACACTAGTGCTCCAGCGTCTAGATGTGAAAACAGCTGCTCAGTGTCCTCTCCTTACACAGAATCTAGTTTGCATTTCATTCTAGTAACAAAGCCATCTACACAACCCAATTCTTTGAAGACAAGTATAGGGCCTCAAAATGGTGGCCAAATGCATATGGGCTAAACAATGGTATTTTATAGTCCGAAATAAAAATGTGTGATCCGAACGAATAATGTGCCCATGAACATGAAAGTTGCCATTTTAAACTGTACAATAGTTCCTAAAAGCACATGGAGCAGCACAAACGTAATAAACACAAGAACAATAGGAACACAGCACAAATATTTACTTTTTTGCAGCACTCTCCAGATCTTTCGGTACTGCTCATGTTCTCGTAATTTCAGGTCCGACCACCGCTTCCTGAGCTGATCTTTCGATCGTCGTACCCCGAAATTCCGGTGCAGACTCCTGACCACTTTCGCCATGATCTTGGCCTTTCGGACATTGGGGTTGGGGTAAGGCCCATACTTTCCATCATAGTCGGCCTTCTTCAGGATGTCCACCATTTCCAACATCTCCCCAAAGGACATATTTGAGTCCTTAAATCTCCTTCTGGATCGGGACGTTTCAGGCTCCGGCCTTTCCTCCTCCTCCTCGTTGCTGTAATTAGCACGATCCTGCTGTCTATCCGCCATGTGCTCTTCCTCCACTGCGCCGAACGAAAAGGGGCGGGGAATAGAATAGAAAGAACGTCAGGGGCGGGCGGAGTTATACGCATGCGCAGTGTGTATAAATCGTAACGCGCGCGTCTTACGTACGATCTGTGAGCAGAGGAAGGAGCATCGGAGACGCCGATCGTGCTAACGAAGGTAGGATCTAAACTTGGGCCTATACTGCTTCGAAATTGAAGCCTATATTGTAACAAGATTAGGGGAGTTGGGCCTGACATTAGGGTTTGTCTTGTGTTGTGTCTTGCAGAGAAAATGGATGGGTTCAACGACCACAATTTCCTGCCCCTGTTTATTGACAAGTACAGGGAGCTGCCCTGTCTGTGGCAAGTGAGACACCCCCACTATAATCACAAACAAAAGAGGCAGGCAGCGCTGGAGAAACTGCTGGAGTTGGTGAAGCCGGTGGTCCCCACAGCAACCATCCCTTATTTAAAAGCAAAAATTGGTGGCCTGAGGAGCACGTATCTGAGGGAGCGCAAGAAGGTCACAGATTCCCAGAGATCCGGAGCTGCAGCAGATGACATTTATGTCCCCAGGCTGTGGTACTATGAGAGACTGCGATTTCTGTCAGACCACACTGAAGTCAGGGAATCCCTCTCCACTCTTCCTTCCACGCTTCCTTCCATACCAGCTGAGGCTTCCGATGTACAACCTGGGCCTTCCAGCCAGGAAGAAGTGGAGGAGCCCAGCTGGAGTCAGGTATAGCATTCTTCTACAGATTTCTGGGCAATAAATAAATGATGTTTACTAGATATTATTATTGATCATTAATTGCTGATTAAAAAAAGTGTTTTACATATCAATAGACAGTAGTGGGCACCCAAAATTGGGACAAGAATGCAAAATGCTGGGCTCAGAATGATAGTCTGTTATATTTGTTAACATTCAATTTGCAGCAGTCAGGAGGTGAAAATTGTGTGTGATTGATGTAAAAAATACTAAAACTATGTCCCTTTTTCATACACAGGAAGACCTCAGCCAGGAGGAGGCTGTGGAATGTGGCAGTCAGGAGGAGGCGGGGATTAGTGGCAGCCAGGAGGAGGCGGGGCTAAGTGTCAGCCAAGAGAAGCCTGGGACAAGTCGCAGCCTGACTGAGTCTCAGGTTCCTCCCCTCCGCCTTCCATACAAAATGGCCAGGAAGGCCACTCCCAGTCCTGTGCAGGATTCAGCATACAGGCTGATCCAGGAGGCTTCGGCGTCCCTCAGAGCCTTCCCCAGTCCTGAAGAGGCCTTTGCCTGCATGGATGCCACCAAATTGCAGGCCATGCAGGAGGGCCAACGCAAGATCTCTGAGGACCTGATTTATAAAGTCCTACGTAAGGGGGAGAGTGGGGAACTGACACACAAGACGGATGTCATTGAGAGGGACGATCCTCCTCCTCCTCCTGCTGCCACAACTAGACCACCACAGTCAAAGCCTGTAAGGAAGCGTGGAAGGAAGACCAAAGAGTGATGACCCTGGGTTCAGTCTGGTCTGACAGAAGATGCAGTCTCTCGTATGACCACAGCCTGGGGACACAGATGTCATCTGCTGCTTTCCGGATCCCTTAGATATGGACTCCTCAGGCCACCAATTTTGCTTTTAAATAATTGATGTCTGCCCTGGGGGTCCAAGGCTTCGCCCACTTCTGCAGTTTCTCCAGCGTTGCCTCCCTCTTTGTTGATAGTTGTGACCCCTTAATAAAATATTTTTAGGTAAATTCTACTCTCCTGTGTGTGTTTTCATCCAAAAAGGACAGTTTGTTGGTGACGATTCAGGTACATTTCTAACATAAAATGTGAAATTAACAAGGGACAACAACACCAAACAATCTCCTACAGATTAAATAGAACAACATATTAGTGGTGTTGTGGGAACTTGTCACAAAAAACACACAAACATTTTCGGGAGTACAAATCAAAATCACCAAAAAAAAAAAAAAATGTTGTCAGATGTGAGAAATCAAAATATATTGAGGGAATCCCGATAAATAGTAACGAAATAAGTTTGTGAGAAGTGTGTGTGAATATGAGCAGCAAAACTACTTAATTCTTCTCACATTATAAAGAAGAAGAGAGTGCGCTGTATTAAACCATTTTGAACATTGCAGCGTGACGAAAGTGCTGTATCCATTATGAACGCTAAGTTTACCAAAACGAGCTGTCCCGTGTCGGAATTTCTTCGGAGCATGCGTGGCACGTTGTGCGTCGCAACAGGCCACACACGGTCGGAATTGACGCGATCGGATTTTGTTGTCGGAAAATTTTATCTCCTGCTGTCCAACTTTGTGTGTCGGAAAATCCGATGGAAAATGTCCGATGACGCCCGCACACGGTCGGAATTTCCGACAACACGCTCCGATCGGACATTGTCCATCGGAAAATCCGACCGTGTGTGCGGAGCATAACTGTGAGGGCTTACAGTGTTCTGGTACTACCAACACCTAAGGCCCAAATTTCTGCAGAGTATATAGGGCAGGCCCCTACTTTCAAACCTCTGACTTACAAACGACTTCTACTTACAAACGGAAGGAGACAACAAGAAGTGAGAGGAAATCTACCCCTAGGAACGGAAATTCTCTCCTGTAAGAGTTAATATGGGAAAAAGGTGTCTCCTCCACTGATGCTTTATCACCAATCCTTGTTTCCCTAAGAACCCCACATTTTCAAAATCCAATTGTCATTGGGACAGAAAGTGAGGTGAAATCTTCTGAATAGGGGCACAGACAGCAAAACAAATGTTACAGGGGTGATAACCCTTCCCTATGTTTTCCAAAAAGCTTAAAAATAGATTTTTTGGCTGGAGCTTTAACCACTTGCTTACAGGGCACTTAAACCCCCCTCCTATGCAGACAAATTTTTAGCTTTCAGCGCTAACGCATTTTGAATGACAATTGCGCGGTCATACAACGCTGTACCCAAATGAAATTTTTATCATTTTTTTCCCACAAATAGAGCTTTCTTTTGGTGGTATTTGATCACCTCTGCGGTTTTTACTTTTTGTTAAAAAAATGTAAAAACCTGAATTTTTAAAAAAAAAAAAAAATTTTTTTTTTATATTTTGTTATAAAAAAATTTTTAATGGGTACTTTTTCTTCTTCATTGATGTACGTTGATGAGGCGGCAGTGATGGGCACTGATAGGTGGCAGTGATGGGCACTGATGGGTGGCAGTGATGGGCACTGATGGGTGGCAGTGATGGGCAGCACTGACAGGTGGCACTGATTGGCACTACAGGTGGGCATTGGTAGGTGGCACTTGTGGGCATTGATAGGTGGCACTTGTTGGCATTGATAGGTGGCACTGTGGGCACTGTTAGGTGGCACTGTGGGCACTGTTAGGTGGCACTTTTGGGTGGCACTGATGAGGAATGTGTTGTGCTTCCACTTCGGGACCGATGTCCCTGACATCTGAGCCGGTGATCGGCTTTTTTCTCTACTCGCGCTGTCAGTGCGAGTAAAAAAAAAAACGATTACCGATCTTCCTGTTTACATCATGTGATCAGCTGTCATTGGCTGACAGCTGATCACATGGTAAGGGGCCGGGACCGGCCCCTTACTCAGATCGGTGATCAGCCGAGTCTCAGTGACTCGGTGATCACAGCGCGCCCGGCGCGCACCCTGCAGGGCGCGCGCAGGGAGCGTGCACAGGGGAGGACGTCATATGACGTCCTCCCGGGAATGCAGGTCCGCGCTGTGGCCGTCATTCGGCCATAGCGCGGATGTCTAGTGGTTAAGCATCATTAAAATCACTGCTCCCGAAAAAAAACGGCTGTTTTTAAAACTTTTTTTTGCATTGATACATGTCCCCTGGGGCAGGACCCGGGTCCCCAAACCCTTTTTAGGACAATAACTTGCATATTAGCCATCAAAATTCGCACTTTTGATTTCTCACATTCGAGTCCCATAGACTTTAACGGTGTTCGAAGGTTCGTGCAAACTTTCGGTCCGTTCGCGTGTTCTGGATGTGAACCAAACCGGTGGGTGTTCGGCTCATCCCTACTGATGACCAATCTGGAGCCCAGTCAGTGTATTTAGAATGCTGTGTGGCCAGAGCAACCAAAAACATCCAAGATTCTACTGCTTTCAATAGACAAATGTGTTTTTTGGATTCTATACAGTATAGGCACAGTAATTAGGACCTATAAACACGATCACACGATCCAAAGCATTGTTCCATAAATCGCTGTTTTACAGTGGAGATTGTTTGTTTCATCCCAAGAACACCCCCCCCCACACACACACACACACACACACACACACATTAAGAAGAAAGCAAAAATAAATATACATACCATAAGTTAAACATGAATTGCTACTGTGTTTTTACATATTTATATCATAAAACATATATTGTGTGGTGGAATTTAATATGAAACCAGCACTTTTAAAATAATAAAATATGACAGCTAGACACAGTATGTGTGGCCTAACAAGTAATTTACAAAGGCTGCAAGTAACAATGTCATATTAGAAATAAGCAAAAGTGGGGTCTCCAATGTACAACATTAGCATTTCTCCTTTAGAACTTTAAACTATTTACAGCTTTGTATACCATGAGAGTTATGATCATGGATATCAAATTAACACATTTGCATAGCACTGTTTATAAAAAAGAATTGCTGGGGAAGCTCAGATCTCTATATCATTACGGGCATTAAGGAACCAAAAATGCTCTAGAGTTGTGTTTACATGAGGAACTGTGTAATTGAAAACACAATAGCCATAAGAAGCAAACTTACCCAAACAGGTTGCTTCTTCCTGGTATTTTTAAGTTTAGTAATTGATAACAATCTACAGAAATGAAGTGAACAGTTCTTCCTCTAAACAATTTAAATGGATATTATTCAAAATTATTCAAAATGTCTATAATAGCCCCATTTAAACCTAATGCTGCGTACACACGATCGGACTTTACGGCATACTTGGTCCGGCGTACTGGATTTCGTTGGACAAGTCGATCATGTGTGGGCTCCAGCTGACTTTGTTTTCTCAAAAGTTTGAGGGACTTAGATTTGAAACATGTTTCAAATCTGTCTGACGGACTTGAGTCCGGTCGAAAAGTCCGCTCGTCTGTATGCTAGTCCGACGGACAAAAACCGACGCTAGGGCAGCTATTGGCTACTGGCTATGAACTTCCTTGTTTTAGTCCGGTCATACGTCATCACGTACGAATCCGTCGGACTTTGGTTGATTGTGTGTAGGCAAGTCCGTTCATTCGGAAAGTCCGTCGTAAAGTCCATCGAAAAAAACGCCGGACAAAGTCTGCTGTAAAGTCCGATCGTGTGTACGCGGCATAATTGCCCCGTACACACGGTCGGACTTTGTTCGGACATTCCGACAACAAAATCCTCGGATTTTTTCCGACGGATGTTGGCTCAAACTTGTTTTGCCTACACAAGGTCGCACAAAGTTGTCGGAATTTCCGATCGCCAAGAACGCAGTGACGTCAAGCACGTACGACGAGACTAGAAAAGGCCAGTTCAGAACCAAGCGCGGCACCCTTTGGGCTCCTTTTGCTAATCTCGTGTTAGTAAAAGTTTGGTGAGAGACGATTCGCGCTTTTTCAGACTCGTGGCTTTCAGATCGTTTTCTGCCGTTCAGTTTGTGCTTGTGGGTTTGTATCTGCTCTTCAGTGCGTGCAGTCAGTTCGTATTGGAGTTTTCTGTGCGATCTTGTCCGCTCGTTGCTGTTTTTCAGGTCGCTCTTCACAGGCCTTGCTGTTCTTCAGTGCGTTCTGTTACTTCGTTCTGAGCAGCCGACCGTTTTCTAGCCATGTTGCGTATGCGTACTCCTCGTAGAGTTCGTGCTGTGCGGGGGCTTGGTGTTGGGGTCCTGACCTTGACACAAGTCCAGTCCATGAACAGGGCGAGGAGGAGTTCATGGACCAAGAATTGGTTGCTTCAGCGTGACCAGTTCTGTCATATGCCTTTTTTCTCCGTGAGATCCGTGAGAATAATCCTGATGATTTCAGGAACTTTCTCAGGATGACGGACCCCGTATTTCACCGTTTGTTGGCTTCGCTGACCCCCTATATCAGCAGGCAGGATACCTGCATGAGGCAAGCCATCACTCCGGAGCAGAGGTTGGTCGCTACCTTGCGGTATTTGGCCACAGGGAGAAGCCTGCAGGACTTGAAGTTCTCGACAGGCATCTCCCCCCAGGCTCTGGGGATCATTATCCCAGAGACCTGTTCTGCCATCATCCAGGTCCTACAGAAGGAGTATATTAAGGTAAGATTTTTATCCTTTTATATCACATTTTATTGTATTGAATGTTTGATAATATATTGTATTTCTTTCCTCATTCCCTAATTACCATGATTGTAATATGCTGTGAATGTCCCCTTTGTCCTCATGCATGCTGGATTTTCATGTAATTATTATTTTAGGTCCTTCATACATATTTGCCCTTCAATAACCTCCCCAGCATGGTGTCTCCTGGCCTATATTCACCTCATGTAGTCACTTAACAATGTATTTTATCAGCTCCATAGTAGTGCTTTACCCCAAACACCCCCTAAAATGTTTGGAAATGTTATTTTTGATTTAAATTCAGGCAGAGTGCCAGAGGCTTTTTTTTGTGGTGTCCCCAAATTTTTGGAAACCCTCCCTCCCCCCAACTGCTAAGTCAGCTGATCCCAATTCTCTATCCTCAATCATCTATCTGCTGACTTTGCCAAACCCATACACACTATACCCATCTCTTTAGTGCTCAGATTTATGGATGAATTCCCCAAAGCATGTAGTGCAAGGGCCTGCCTGTATACTTTCCAATGGTACTGTTTAAAGTTCTTGTATCCTATTATGATCTTGATAGGTAATAGCAGAATGTCCAAATGTGCTCAAATGTGTACAGTGTGTATTTATATCTTTGTATTATGACACTTCTTACCTGTCCAGTGGGCTGCCAATAGTGTAACTAAGGAGGGGCTGTTCCAAGTAATACCCTGTATTTAGGCATTCATCTCTCAATGAAGTGAAGAGGGTTACCTGTCCAAGAGTTCCCCCCCCCTATAATGTTAGAAATGGCCCATGAGAGGGGGGAGGGGGAATATGATAGGTGTACCTTATACTTTGTTGTTGTTAAATTCCCCTTAATAAATGCTATCTGGAGGTTGACCCATAATGTTTGTGTCTAATCTGCTTGCCAGGTTTCTGTGAAAAAATAGTAATGTTTATTGTTTTTTCCTCAACAGTTTCCTTCCACGCCACAGGAATGGCAGACTGTGGCCTCCCACTTTGCCCAGCGGTGGGACTTTCCTAACTGCGGAGGGGCAATTGATGGGAAACACGTCCACATCGTCCCACCACCCAACTCGGGGTCGTACTATTATAATTACAAGGGGTTTAATAGTATAGTGATGTTGGCGGTGGTGTCGACTAATTACGACTTCTTGTATGTGGACGTGGGGAAGAATGGCCGGATGTCCGATGGTGGAGTGATCGCCCAGACGGAGTTCTACAGGCGTCTCCAGAATGGCAGCTTGGACTTGCCACCTCCAGAGGACAATGTTGAAGGTCTCCCATTTGTGTTCGTTGCTGATGAAGCATTTGCGCTGGGGGACCACCTGATGCGGCCATTCCCGATGAGGACCCTCACCCCGGAACAGAGGGTTTTTAATTACCGGCTGGCCAGAGCCCGAAGAGTGGTGGAGAACACATTTGGAATCCTGGCCAGCCGGTTCTGATTATTTATGACACCCATCCATATGGCGGAGTATAAACTGAACCATATAATACTTGCCTGCTCTGTTCTCCATAATTTTCTACGAAAACATTCAGCCAACTATGCTGGCTCAGTTGGGCCTGAGGCCGGAATCCCAAATACATCAACAATGACGGCACTTGAAAGCGGCCGTCCTGGCTTGCCCTCCCTGAATGCCCGTGATGTCCGGTTACGATACCTGGAGTTCTTTGCGTGTAGGGGGGCTATCAATATGCCAGACAATATGTGACACCTTTTTCAAATAAAAAACAACCAAAAGAAATTCTTGGTGGCCATTTACTGCTTGTGTTTGTTTTAGCTGACCCTGACAGAAATGTGTTGAGTGCAGAAAATGTCGTGATTGGGTAACCTTATAAAAAACAGTGTTGGCTGGTACTTCCTAAATGCAAAAACACATTTCACTACAAGTGCACTTGCAACTGCACTGAACCTGCACTTGTAGTGCAAAGTGTATTTGCCCTTAGGAAATAACCCCCATTTGTGCATAAAACAACAATTACATCACCCCAAAAGTGTTGTAGTGTTGAGACAATAATCCACACATTCTTGAGTAAGGCACTTTTTTATACCTGCACAATCACATGCGCATTTACCAAAGGTTTTTAAAACAAACCAACATGTTTGTTGTATAACAATGTTTGCAGTAGCATTATGAAAAATCAAAATATCCATTTCAGATAAAACAGGCATGGGTAAAACCAACAAGAAAGCCAAAAAACTTGAACTTACAAAGTTCACATTAGGTAAAACCTGAAGGCTATATCAGACATCAGTATTTAGGAACTGGGTTTGATATAGCGTTCAGATGGGGGGAAATCACCCCTGGAAAAGCCAAATTTGGAAGATGCACACCAATTTACAAATGTCCACATGTGCTATCTGCCATCATGGGGGATCAAGGGACGTGTTTGGGGGGAGCAAGCCCTTCCTCAACGCTACTTTATAATTGAGGAAGGGGTTGCCCCCCAAAAACGCGTCCATTGATCTCCCGTGATGGCAGATAGCACATGTTGGCACACTGTGTGCATCCTCCAAATTTGGCTTTTCTAAACATTGAAAAAAGTTTGGTACGATAAAACAGGTGATTTTGTGGGGTTTAAATTCGCCCCAAAACATCAATGATGTTATTATTTTTTTTAATAACATCATTGATTCTTTGCTGTATGTTTTGCAGTTCAACATTACACCCCATGATCTCCCCGATCAGTATCTGGGCACTTTCAGATGTAAAGCATTCTGGATCCCTCACATCACGATCACCTAAAAAGAGATAAAGAACAAAAAAAAAGGTCTCAAAAATCTGCCAACATCCATCTCTTTTACCTGAGCCTGTGGTCGCAGACACTCACCTGTTGTGGTGCCAATCTCCACCACGTCTTCTTCTTCCTCCTGCTCTTCTTCTTGGTTTGGTATTTCACCTTCTTCCAGAGGTGGGGGGTCTCTGGTCTCCTGGGATGAGGGGTGTCCGAGTCTTTTCTCCCCTATGTAAAACAAAAATGGTATACTTAGCACACAGATATTTGATGGCAGAACTATAGAAATAGGAAACATTGCTTGGAAGTGGGGTACAATTGTCTATTTTAGCCAAGTTCCAAGATGTATATTTTTTATTGCCCTTTGTCAAGCTGCAATACTTTACCTGTTTGGTACAAGCTTCACAGATGGAGACCCCCCTATAGTATACACTGGAGCACCTGTGTGGCCCCCTAATAAAAATGGTGTTCTTGTGTCCCACACTAGTGCTCCAGTGTCCAGATGTGAAAACAGCTGCTCAGTGTCCTCTCCTTACACACAATCTAGTTTGCATTTCATTCTAGTAACAAACCCATCTACACAAACAAATATTTGGCATCCAAGTAGGCCCCCAAAAATGTGTGTAAATGCATATGGCCTAAACAATGGTGTTCTAGAGGCCGAAAGAAAAATGTTTGATACGAATGAATAATGTGCCCATGAACATTAAAGTTGACCTTTGGAAACGTTACAACTAATCAAAGCATATGGAGCAGAACGAACGTAATAAAGACAGAAAGAATAGGAACACAGCACAACTACTTACTTTTTTGCAGCACTCTCCGGATCTTTCGGTACTGCTCTGGCTCTCTCAACTTCAGGTCCGACCACCGCTTCCTGAGCTGATCTTTAGACCTTCGTACCCCGAAATTCCGCTCTAGACTCCTGACCACTTTCGCCATGATTTTGGCCTTTCGGATGTTCGTGTTGGGGTAAGGCCCATATTTTCCGTCATAGTCGGACTTCCTCATGATGTCGACCATCTCCAACATCTCCCCAAACGACATATTTGTGGCCTTAAAACGTCTCCTTCTGGATCGGGACGTGCCTGGATCCGCCCTTTCCTCCTCCTCGTTGCTACAATTAGCCCGCACCTGCTGTATGTCCGCCATCATGCTCTTCCCCCACTGCGCCGAACGAAAAGGGGCGGGGAATACACTAGAAAGAACGTCAGGGGCGGGCGGAGTTACACGCATGCGCAGTGTATATAAAGCGTAACACGCGTGCGTATTACGTTTGATCTGTGAGCGGAGGAAGGAGCATTGAACGCGGCGATCGTAAGAACGAAGGTAAGAGACAAACTTGGGCCTATACTGCTTCTATAGATTGAGGCCTATATTGTAACAAGATTAGGAGAGTTTGGTGTGACATTAGGCTTTGTCTTGTGTTGTGTCTTGCAGTGAACATGGATATGGTACTGAAAGATCAGGACTTCATTTCAGTCTTCATAGAGATGCTAAGGGAGCTGCCCTGTCTGTGGGAGATTAAACACCCCCATTACAAGAACCAAACAAAGAGGAAGGCAGCACTGGAGCAATTGTGTGAAATTGTGAAGCAGGTGATCCCCACGGCAGACATCACTTATTTAAAGATATTAATTGGTGGCCTGAGGAGCACATATCTGAGGGAGCGCAATAAAGTCCTTGATTCGCAGAGATCCGGAGCAGCAGGTGACATCTATGTCCCCAGGATGTTGTACTACGACAGGCTGCACTTTCTGGCAGGCCAGACTGAACCCAGGTCATCACTCTCCAGTCTTCCTTCCACGCTTCCTTCCCCCCCGGCTGAGGCTTCTGACGCCCAACCTGGGCCTTCCAGGCCATATGTGGAGGAGCCCAAATTGAGCCAGGTATAGCATTCCTCTAAATATTTCTGCTTGTCCAATCAATGATGTGAACTAGATGTTAGTTGGGAGTACTAATTTATGATTGTGATTGATGATGCAAAAACTAAAACCATGTCCTTTTTCATACACAGGGAAGTCTCAGCCAGGAGGTGGCCGGGCCGAGCCGGCTGGCTGATCTGCAGGTCCCTCCATCCCCCCTGGAAAGAGAAAGTGGCAGTAGGAGGAGTGCCCTAGAGGAGGCGGCTATCAGATTTTTTTGTAGGGCTACAGAGGTCCTGGGAGCACCACACACCAGGCAGGAGAACTTTGCTGCATTCATAGCATATAAAATGCAGAGGATGGAGGAGGGCCAAAAAGCCATGTGTGAGGCCCTCATATCTGAGGCTCTGGCGAAAGGTATGAGGGGCCAAATTACACCTCAAACACACCTTCGCGATGGTCCTCCTCCTCCTCCTGCAGGTCCTACTCCTCCTCCAGGTCCTACTCCTCCTCCTGCCACATCTCCAACTGCACAGCCACAGCCCGGAAGGAAGTGTGAAAGGAAGACCAGACAGTGAGGACCCTGGATCCAGTCTGGTCGGCCAAAAGATGCAGCCTCTTGTGGTACCACAGCCTGGGGACACAGATGTCATCTGCTGCTATCCGGATCTCTGTGAATCCCGGACCAGACTGCCCTCCCTTACATATGGACTCCTCAGGCCACCAATTTTGAGGTTTAAGAATTGATGTCTGCCATGGGGGTCCCAGGCTTCACTAATTTCTCCTGTTGATCCAGTGTTGCCTTCCTCTTTGTTTGGTTCTGATCCCTTAATAAAGGATTTTTGTTTTGAATTATACTCTCCTATGTGTTTTACTTCAAAAATGATGGTTTGTTTGTGAGGATTCAGGTACATTTCTAATATACAATGTGAAATGAACAAGGGACACCAACAACAAAAAATCTCATGGAGATTAAATAATAAAAGATATCAATGGTGTTGGGGTAACTTGCCACACAAAACACACACAAAAATATTCTGGAGTAAAAATAAAAATAACATTGAACAAAGATCAGCCTTGGAAAAAATCCAAACATTAAAGAAAAAAAAAAGGCTTAAAAACAAAAAAAAAAACATAAAAAATATAAAACTGTCAGATGTGACAACTAATAACAATATATTGAGGGAATCCCACTAAAAAAACACAAATAAAACTTTGTGAGAAGTGTGTGTGCAGCGTGACGAAAGTGCTGTATCCATTGCGAACGCTAAGTTTACCAGAACGAGCTGTCCCGTGTCGGAATTTCTTCTGAGCATGCGTGGCACTTTGTGCGTCGGAACAGGCCACACACGGTCGGAATTGACGCGATTGGATTTTGTTGTCGGAAAATTTTATCTCCTGCTGTCCAACTTTGTGTGTCGGAAAATCCGATGGAAAATGTCCGATGGCGCCCACACACGGTCGGAATTTCCGACAACACGCTCCGATCGGACAATGTCCATCGGAAAATCCGACCGTGTGTACGGGGCATAAGAGTTTTGTAGCTTAAGCTTGACACTCCAAAATGCTCAACATCCAAAATCCCATGGTTTTCAACTCTACCTGTTCACCAGCATAGGATGGCTTGAAGTTTGTAGCTCAAAAAATGCATGAACTTCTTCTGAGCTACAAGCTTCAGGCATCAAGCATTTTTGGCTCCAATAGACTTCAGTGAGCCCCCCTGAAGCGACCACATATCACAAATTTTTTCCCTAGCTTTCTATAAGCTAAAGGTAATTTAAAAAATGCTCAAGCCTCAGATGCATGCAAAAATTCCTGTAAATATTCTCAAAAAGAAAACCTGCAAAATGAGCAACGATGCTCAGCACAAGTGAAAAAGCAGACTAAATTACCTTTCCATTACATGTAGGAGTGATTAGATCCTTCTCAGTTCAAAGAATAGGAACAGCAAAGATTTAAATTACCCACCCTTTCCTTTCATATCAATGCTCTTCCTTTCATGCATTGACAGGATGAGGAAGATTTCTACCTTAAAGGGGAGTCTCAGGTGAAATCACAAAGAATTCCACTATATGGCCACAGCTACTATCCCCCTTTTACTTACTTGCGGCCTGGGAAGTGGGAAGAAGCAGATAGTGGTCATGGGAGGAGGAGGACACCAAGGAAACAAGATCACAAAGTTTTCTTGTCAAAAGATTTTATTGAATGTACAGCAATTAACAGGTATGTCAATTATTCTTATAGAAATAGAGAAAATAAAGCTCCTTGCTATACAACTTTATGCAAACATTACCAATTAAATAAAAGTATCTTTCAAGTGGAATGTCTTTAAATACAACCTGAGGAGATGATGAGAGATGGATTGGTTGATTAAATGAATGAATAGATGAAACAGCTACCATGGTAGGAGGACCGATTCATTAACCACTTAAGCCCTGGACCATTTGGCTGGCAAAAGACCAGAGCACTTTTTGCGATTCTGCACTGTGTCGCTTTAACTGACAATTGCGCGGTCATGCCACGTGGCTCCCAAACAAAATTGACGTCCTTTTTTCCCCACAAATAGAGCTTTCTTTTGGTGGTATTTGATCACCTCTGTGGTTTTTATTTTTTGCGCTATAAATAAAAAAAGCGTCAATTTTTTAAAAAACGCATTTTTTTTTACTTTTTGCTATAATAAATATCCCCAAAAAAATATAAAAAAACATTTTTTTCCTCAGTTTAGGCTGATACGTATTCTTCTACATATTTTTGGTAAAAAAAAATCACAATAAGCGTTTATTGATTGGTTTGCGCGAAAGTTATAGCGTCTACAAAATAGGGGATAGTTTTATGGCATTTTTATTAATAATTTTTTTTTTTTTACTAGTAATGGAAGCAATCAGCGATTTTTATCATGACTACGACATTATGGCAGACAGATCGTACACTTTTGGCGCTATTTTGGGACCATTCACATTTATACAGCGATCAGTGCGATTAAAAATGCATTGATTACTGTGTAAATGTGACTAGCAGTGAAGGAGTTAACCACTAGGTGGTGCTGTAGGGGTTAAGTGTGTCCTAGGGAGTGATTATAACTGTGTGGGGGAGGGGCTTTGTGTGACACGACACAGATCACCACTCCTGATTACAGGGAGCTGTGATCAGCGTCAGTGTCACTAGGCAGAATGGTGAAATGCTTGTTTACATAAGCATTTCCCCCTTCTTCCTTTCCGTAAGACCCGCGATCACACGCCCGCAAACCGCTTCTTAAAGGGCGACATACAGGTACGTTAATATACCTGTATGTGCCCTTCTGACGACGTATATCGGTGTGAGCCGGTCGGCAAGCGGTTAAAGGTTGGCAGTAGGTGATTATTTTAACCATGGGTGCCATATCTTTTCAAACTTTGGGATTTGGTCTCGTTCGATAGCCATCATTTTGGCATGGGACATGGTGGCATTCATTCTATGCTTGGTTTCAGCCCTCACCAATGCAGGGGAATTCCATGCCTTTGCCATCATTTGTTTTGCGGCCGTGAGGAGTTGAACAAAAAGTTAGAATTGGGATTGTGTTAAACAATCTGGCTTCAAATTAAGCAGTGCAGTGAACGGGTCTGGTCGTACCAAAATCAGAAACATTTTGGAGGCAATGTCAAAGATTTCTTTCCAAAAGGTTTGGGCTATCAGACATGTCCACCAAATATGTAGATGCGTACCTACTTTTGAGCAACCCCTAAAACAGAGAGGACAGTAATTTTGTGCATATTTGGCTACTCTGGAAGGTGCAAGGTATCATTGGGTTAGGACTTTATAAATAGCTTCCATCGCTATAATGCTAGGTGAGGCTGATTTTTTTTATCGACCAGATCCCTGACCAATCTGCCGTTTCAAGGGTTAGCCCCAGGTCCTCCTCCCATTTCCGGACGTAGGTAGGTTTATCTAGAATAGGGTTGACTAGAAGTTGAGTGTAGAGGGATGAAATCATACCTTTAGAATGGGGGTCCTTCTTACATATGGATTTGAAATTGGAAAGATGGGTTAATGGATTTTCAACATTTATAAAAGGTGTGAAAAAGTTTTTAATTTGAAGGTACCTGAATAATTCTGATTGTGGTAAGTCATAACTCTCACAGAGAGTTGGGAAGGAAAGAAAGGATTTAGGAGAGACAAATAAGTGAAGCCTCAGAATTTCCAAGGATGTCCAAACTCTAATGCCTCGTACACACGGTCGGATTTTCCAACGGAAAATGTGTGATAGGACCTTGTTGTCGGAAATTCCGACCGTGTGTAGGCTCCATCACACATTTTCCATCGGATTTTCCGACACACAAAGTTTGAGAGCAGGCTATAAAATTTTCCGACAACAAAATCCGTGTACACAAATCCGACGGACAAAGTGCCATGCATGCTCAGAATAAATAAAGAGATGAAAGTTATTGGCCACTGCCCCGTTTATAGTCCCGACGTAAGTGTTTTACGTCACCGCGTTCAGAACGATCGGATTTTCCGACAACTTTGTGTGACCGTGTGTATGCAAGACAAGTTTGAGCCAACATCCGTCGGAATAAATCCTAGGATTTTGTTGTCGGAATGTCCGAACAAAGTCCGACCGTGTGTACGGGGCATAAATGATTTGGGGGAGATCCATGCAGGATAAAAAGCAGTGTTTTTTTAGGAAGGATAGAAGGGGGTTGTGTGCTGATTGCAGGTGATGTTTAAATTTGAGTTTATCCCAAAGAGATATAAAGTGTTTAATGATGGTGTTACTTAAGACCCCCTGGTTCTTTGGGTCGAAGCCATAACAAGTTAGAAATTCATAATGGGTCGAATTCTGAAGTCTCTATTATCACCCATAAGGGAATTTCCTGAGTTGCGTGGTATTTAGAAAGACTGGCAAGATGTGCGGCTTTATAGTAGGTTGCAAAATTGTGAAACCCAAGGCCTCCGTTAATTTTAGGAAGGTGCAATGTGTGTAAGGGTATAAGTGATTTGGAGGAACCCCAAATAAATGTTTTCACCCTTTTCTGTACTAGTCTCAAATAATAGGAAGGAATTGGGATCGGTAGGACTCTGAACAAATATAATAGTTTGGGCAGAATCATCAATTTTATTGCATTAATCCTACCTATCCTTGATAATGGAAGGTGTGACCATTGTTTCAACAGGCCTGTGACCTGTCTCAGTAGCGGAGGATAGTTAGCTGTGAATAGGTCTGTATTAGAAGCTGCGAGGTGTATTCCAAGATACGGAATCGATTTATCCGCCCAGGTAAAGGGGAGACCATTCTTAGCTGCAACCAATTCCATATTGGAGAGGGATATATCAAGAGCCAGGCATTTCTTAGGGTTAATTACGAGGCCGGAAAAGCCGCCTACCTATTGAGAACGAGCAGGAGATTGGGGCCTGAGACTTGTGGCGATGATAGAAACAGCAGGATATAATCTGCAAACATACAAAGTTTGTGCTGATATCCCCTTATCTCTATACCTGTTATTGTAGTTTTGGTTCTGATTTGTTGGGCTAGGGGTTCTATTAGAAGAGCAAATAGGAGGGGGGATAGTGGGCAACCCTGACGTGTACCCCTTTTTATATTGAAGGAGTCTGACTTGTATCCTGCGTATTTTATATATGTTTTAAATTTATTATAAAGTGCTGCAATCCATTTTATAAAATGTGGGCCAAAACCCCATTTCTGTAGGGAGTAATGCAAATATGGCCAGGCTACAGAATCAAGGGCCTTCTTGATATCACATTGTCACAAGCTTGTCAAGTCGGCATGAAGCCCACTTGGTCCCTATGAATTAGACTGCCTATGATTCTGTTAAGGCGTTTTACAAAAATTTTTGCAAGGAGTTAATATCTAGGTTTAAAAGAGAGATGGGGCGATAATTTGTACAGGAAGTTTCATCTGACTGGGGCTTAGTTATCATGCACACAATCGCCGTTAAAATTTCCTGTCTAAAGGAATGCCCGTCCAGTAATAGATTAACCACTTCAGCCCCGGAAGAATTTACCCCCTTTCTGACCAGAGCACTTTTTGCGATTCGGCACTGCGTCGCTTTAATTGACAATTGCGCGGTCGTGCGACGTGGCATCCAAACAAAATTGACGTCCTTTTTTTCCCACAAATAGAGCTTTCTTTTAGTGGTATTTGATCACCACTGAGGTTTTTATTTTTTGCGCTATAAACAAAAATAGAAAAAACGCATTATTTTTTACTTTTTGCTTTAATAAATATCTCCCAAAAATATATAAGAAAACAATTTTTTTCCTCAGTTTAGGCCGATACGTATTCTTCTACTTATTTTTTGTAAAAAAAATCACAATAAGCGATTATTGATCGGTTTGCGCAAAAGTTATAGTGTTTACAAAATAGGGGATAGTTTTATGGCATTTTTATTAATCCTTTTTTTTTTTTTTTTTAAATGGCGGCGATCAGCGATTTTTATCGCGACTGCAACATTATGGCAGACACATCGGACATTTTTGACACATTTTTGGGACCATTGTCCCAAAAATGCACTAATGCACTAATTACTGCGTAAATGACACTGGCAGTGAAGGGGTTAACCACTAGGGGCGGGGAGGGGTTAAGTATGTCCTAAGGAATGTTTCTAACTGTCAGGGGGATGGGCTGTGTGTGTGATGTCACTGTTCTCTGCTCCGATGACAGGGAGCAGAGATCAGTGACACTGTCACTAGACAGAATGGAGAGATGCTTGTTTCTGTTAGCATCTCCCCGTTCTTCCTCCCCGTGAATTGATCGCGGGTATCCCCGCGGCGATCGAGTCTGCGGGACCCGCGACCCGACTCACGGAGCTTGCCGCGCGCGCGCGCGCGCTGACCGCCTCTTAAAGGGGAACGTAGAGGTACGTAGTTTTGCCTGTACGAGCCCTTCTGCCGCAGTATATCTGCGTGAGGCGGTCGGCAAGCGGTTAAAGGCCTCAGCTAAGATGGGTAAAAGAGTTACTGTAAACGATCGATAATATAATATCCATCTGGACCTGGTCTTTTATTCATTTTTAATTCTTTAATGGCATTCGCTACCTCTTCCGTTGTGATAGATTCTTCTAGTAGACTCTTTTGGGCGTGAGATAATTCTGGCAGGGTTATATGGGAAAAGAAGGTGTCGGCTTCAGTAGCATTGAAATCATTTGTTGCCTCGTACAGGGAGGCTAGGTGGGAGTGAAATTTATGGACAATTTTGACAGGGTTACTAGTGTAGATATTTTTTGATAATTTTAAACTTATTGGTTTGAATGATTTGTTTACTGACTTCAGTGCGTGTGCCAGATATGTGCCTGATTTGTTGGATTTTGTGTAAAAGTTATGTCTAGAACAGTTGAAAGATTTGTCAACGGATTCCATGAGGAACGGGTCATATTCCAAGCGAGTTTTTTCCAATTTATTTTTAGTATTCCGAGAGGGGCTTTCTTAAAAGGATATAAAGGCTGCATTCAATTCGGATTCAAGTTTTCAAGCAAGAATTTTGCATTCACTGTGAACACAGCCATTTGTCTCTGGAATACTCCATGCAATACAGGCTTGTGAGCTTCCCAAAGTGTTAATGGAGAGATGTCTGGGCTGGTGTTAAGTGTTAAATATTCCTATAACGCTTGTTATATTTTTAGGCGATGGGATGGGTGTTTAAGCATTATATCTGGGAGGTACCAGGTGGAATCATGTGCCTTGGGTATAGTGGAGGCAATAGTTGTGTAAAACACATTATAGTCAGACCATGGGATAGGAATATCGGATGTGAGTATTTCTGGTAACATGCCAATTGTTAGGAATATATGGTCAATACGAGTGAATGACTGATGGGGATGTGAGTAATAGGTAAATCTTCTTTTTGTCGGTTTGCTTTCTCTCCAAGAGTCAACCAAATTATATTTAGAGAGGAGCTGAGAAAGTGATAGCTTAATTGGAAATAGAATAAATACAGGACTGGAGGTCACAAGCCTTGGGACTTTAAAGGTGTTGTATATATTAATAGCATAAAGTAATGAATTTTCATCAAAAACGTATGATAAAATATACATTTTATTTAACAATTAATTAAAAAACATGAGACAAATACATATTGCAAATATAGTTATTCCACTGGGATAAGATGCAGAAATGAGAAATGATACCACTTTCTCAACATGTTGAGGAGACTTTAGGTGTGGCATCTATTAAACTACGGATAACAAAAAATAATAATAATTGATAAATGCCCATGTTGAAAATATAATGTGCATGTATAACAGTTGGCATACAAAATGGATTATGCAAGTGTTATCCAAATATATTGAAAATATATATAGCACTTTTAGGGCATACAGACAGCATGGATATCAAAAATGGCTATAGAAAAAAGCAAACAAAAATGACAAAAAGAAAAAAGAAAAGAAGAAAAATCAATGAATCTTACCAACACTGCTTCAAATCTATGTATAACTTGTAATTGAAGATAAGAAATTTCAGACTTCTATTATGCAAATATAGATCTCCTCCTCACATTGAGTCCCATCAGGGTTTGCAGCAAAGGACAAAAGATTTTTAAACTGTGAAGTTTTTCTATATATATCTATATATCTATAGATATATACCTAAATCAGCAAGTATAAAGGCAAAACGCCTTAATTGACAATATGTCAGTATAGTTGAATCAATAGTGTGTTTAAATCACATCCACGGTGATGATTAAAATGTTCATCTTGCTTATAGGGATGTAACAAGATTGGGAGAGGAACAAAAGATCTGGCGTGTGGTCACAAAGACACCCAATGCCACAAAATAATGTCAAAAGTGAGCAGGCGCGATACTCTCCAGATAAAAGGATCTAAAAAATATTAAATAAAGAGCAACAGGGTATTAAAGCTAATGAATGAAATGGGAGTTGAAACAAATGTCCAACCCAAAGCGCTGGCATTGCTGAGTAATAAGTAGTAATCTAAAAGGAGCTTACCAGTGGCGGACAAGACAGGAGGTTCAGGGATATATCGGGAGAGATATACATCTCTCCCTGAGCCTCAGGGTAGCTGACAGAGAATGGCGGGGGACATCCCCAGTCTTATCAGCTTTGCCGGCGCGGCGACGTCTGACATCATCGCCGCAACGCGGACATAGAGAAAAGTGCTGTTTGCGCATGTGCCAGAGTGGGGATGGCAGCGCGATGGATGACGCTTGTTAGACACTAACAATGGCAGCCATCTTAGGAAATCCTGTGCCCACAGTGACGTGTAGCGTAGGTGTAAAACCACAGTAGGAATGATGAATGAGCAGGCAAACCGGCCTATAACAGTCGGAGCTAGAGGGAAAAGAAAAAGGACTGGTAAAAATAGGTCATGGTGCAATGGGAAAAGGTTTACTCAATAGGGCACAGATCAATCGGGATATTGATTAAAAACCAATTTATAAGTGCCCTGGGTGTCTGTGCAACCAGAGTAGAGAAGAAATCAAGCAGAAGGGCAGGACCCAGAATGCACAAATGGTCTCGACAATAGGGCAGTTCAAACTGCAAATATAAAAATAATAATAATTAAAATAGTTACTAACTTAATAAATATAATGAATTAATTGACTGAATTGATAAATTAGCATTGCTGGAAAAAGGTTCATTGAGTAGTCCATAGCCATGAATGAAAATATATATATATATACTTATATGTAGTTCATTATAGTGCACTCAATAACAATTTCAATGCAATAGACAAGAGATGTAAATAAATCTAAAAAAAAGTTGATTTAGAGGAACGGCTTAAAACTTAAGGCGTCATTTAGCCCAGGATGTTTAAGAGCACATAAGTCAGAGATCCATCTGGCCTCGCGTTGTAATAAATATTTATCATAGTCTCCCCCTCTCTCATTGGGGGGGACATGTTCGAGAGCAAAAAAATGCATCTTGGTATCATCAAAGTGGTGGCAGAGGCCCATATGGCGACTTTTGGGTGTCTCCATCTTCTTTTTTAGCACCAAGGAAACATGATCTCTGATGCGGTGAAAGAAGGGGCGCTTGGTTTTCCCCACATAAAAAGCGTTGCACTCACATGTCATGAGATACACCACGCCAATGGACTGACATGTGACCAAAAACTTGGGGAAATACATGCGTCCGTTGGGTAAGGCAACACTCTGTACCTACAAAAACCACATTTATGACAGGGCCTAGATTCCCTAGTGTTGACAGTAATTGTGGAGAGGGGAGCATAGTGACTATGCACAATTCGATCCCTAATTGATTGCAATCTTTTGTAACTTATCTCTGGATAATTTTTCAAATGTTTAGAAACAATGGGATCCCCCATAAGGAGGTACCAGTGCTTCTGCAATAGGTCACGTACCTGCTGATGTTGTCCAGAGAATCTAGTGATCATTCTTAATCCAGGGTCAGATCTTGGGGTTGTTTGACCATGAATTAAGTTGGATCGATCCTGTTTTTTGGCTCTAGCATAGGCCTTTTTAAGGCATTTGCTGCTATAGCCACATGCTTTTAAACGATCTTGCAAGGCTTTAGCTTCACGTTCAAACTGGGCACTTTCACTACAGTTTTTCCTAAGTCTTAGATATTGCCCATAGGGCACATTTGCTATCAAGGAGGAGGCGGGGTGAGAGCTATTGGCGTGTAGAAGAGAATTTCCCGCTGAGGGTTTGCAAAACAAAGTTGTTCCAATTGTCCTATCCAAGTTTATAAAAATCTCAATATCCTTAATATTATTATTATTATTATTATTATTAATACTATTATTATTATATCTTAATATATACACCTACGCTACACGTCACTGTGGGCACAGGATTTCCTAAGATGGCTGCCATTGTTAGTGTCTAACAAGCGTCATCCATCGCGCTGCCATCCCCACTCTGGCACATGCGCAAACAGCACTTTTCTCTATGTCCGCATTGCGGTGATGATGTCAGACGTCGCTGCGCCGGCAAAGCTGATAAGACTGAGGATGTCCCCCGCCATTCTCTGTCGGCTACCCTGAGGCTCAGGGAGAGATGTATATCTCTCCCGATATACCCCTGAACCTCCTGTCTTGTCCGCCACTGGTAAGCTCCTTTTAGATTACTACTTATTACTCAGCAATGCCAGCGCTTTGGGTTGGACATTTGTTTCAACTCCCATTTCATTCATTAGCTTTAATACCCTGTTGCTCTTTATTTAATATTTTTTAGATCCTTTTATCTGGAGAGTATCGCGCCTGCTCACTTTTGACCCCATTTTGTGGCATTGGGTGTCTTTGTGACCACACGCCGGATCTTTTGTTCCTCTCCCAATCTTGTTGCATCCCTATAAGCAAGATGAACATTTTAATCATCACTGTGGATGTGATTTAAACACACTATTGATTCAACTATACTGATATATTGAAGGTATTTTTTCTTCCTTTCCTATTATTGTCAATTAAGGCGTTTTGCCTTTATACTTGCTGATTTCGATTTTTTTTTTTTATTTCACTATGCTGTGTTGTTTTTTCTAACAGAAAATCTTCACAGTTTAAAAATCTTTTGTCCTTTGCTGCAAACCCTGATGGGACTCAATGTGAAGAGGCGATCTATATTTGCACAATAGAAGTCTGAAATTTCTTATCTTTAATTACAAGTTATAAATAGATTTGAAGCAGTGTTGGTAAGGTTCATTGATTTTTCTTCTTTTCTTTTTTCTTATTGTCATTTTTGTTTGCTTTTTTCTATAGCCATTTTTGATATCCATGCTGTCTGTATGCCCTAAAAGTGCTATAAATATTTTCAACATATTTGGATAACACTTGCATAATCCATTTTGTATGCCAACTGTTATGGATGCACATTATATTTTCAACATGGGCATTTATCAATTATTATTATTTTTTGTTATCCCTAGTTTAATAAATGCCAAACCTAAAGTCTCCTGAGGAAGCTCTGCCGAGCAAAACATGTTGAGAAAGTGGTATCATTTCTACATCATATCCTAGTGGAATAACTATATTTGCAATATGTATTTGTCTCATGTTTTAATAATTTGTTAAATAAAATTTATATTTTATCATATGTTTTTGATGAAAATTCATTACTTTATGCTATTAATATATACAACACCTTTAAAGTCCAGAGGCTTGTGATCTCCAGTCCTGTATTTCTTCTATTTCCAAAAATTTGGGGTGTGTTTTGTTTGATTCCCCTCTTCTTTGTTTTTGTATCATGATAGCTTAATTGGATTTCAGGGTGGGGTGTAGGGAGATTTATCAAGAAATGGGAGGAGGACCTGGTTGGAATCCCCACACATGATAACTGTACATATTTTATGTGTGGTCAACACCTGTAAAAGGTGTGAGAGGAAAGGTGTGGGCTGTTTGTTGGGAGCATAATTTGAGATCACTAGGGAAATAAGACTCACCATTTATTATACAAGCCTGGCTGGTTGAATCGACCTGTGTGGACTTTAGAGGAGAAGAAAGAAGAGAAGAATCCAATGGAGTCTGGAGTGGAGAAAAAATGTATAACATATAAGGTTAGATAATGCCATTTTTGAATTATCATAAAAAGAGTTACAAAAGTTGTCCGTGATAGGAGATAAAAATCCTTATTAGGGAAAAAAATGCCTTCATCGGACTCCCACATATCAAGGGTGGGAGAACGAGGGAGGTAAAGTAGGGCACACGGATCATGTAAGAGAAAAGCCCTAAAAACAGAGCATCGTAAAGATGCATATGTGTTTGGACCGCAGGGTATTAAATTGGTGCCGCGCTGCTTATTCCAGTGTTACTACAAAGGGGCATTACTAAAAGGTGTATACAAGATCAGTCACTGCACGATCTAATAAATCTAGGGTAGGGAAAGGATCTGAAGGTGGGGGGGGGGGGTATGGGAAATGGTTAGTATTGTATAAAGCTATGAGGGTGTGGAAGAGGATCAGGGTCCATGACTGCATGAAAATATTAAAACTAACCGAACTGAAGTAGTCAGAGTTGTAAAACCATTGCCATACCTTAAAGTATCATAGGAACAAATTAACTGCAGAGTCAGTTTACTTACTACCTTAGTAACATATGGTTATAAATGTTTGAACATTAACTTTGACCCATGACCTTTGAAAGGGGTCTGCAATAATTCAGAAAATTTTAAAGAAAATTTGAGACTAGGTTGAACAGTGCTACCTATGGGATAGAAGATTAGGAAAAACTGGTCTCTAGGTAGTTGGTCCTCTGATAACCCCAAATATGCTAGGCTTATTTTCTGTGTGTGGGCCATCCTCATTACTACCAGCAAGCACTATAACCAGACCTAGAAAATGATTGGTATTCAATACCTATGAGGCATTAGAGGACAAAAAATTGTATATATATCACACTGTTTCAGCATGAAATTTCAGAGATGGGCCTCATTAGGCCAATTGGCTATTTTGAGACCAATCACAAAACAAGTACGTAGGAGGGAGTTCTTTGGAACCAAAGCAAATGGAATCCTATGTTGTCAGTCCATGGAGTCCTCTTGGTCCAGTGGGGAAGAGACATAACGACCTCTCTTGTGGGAGTGCTGGTTTGCATTTTTCCCAGAGATCTGAAAGATGCTGTTTGGAGATGTTGAGGAGGCTGTTCATCTGTGTGATGGAGAGATGTTAGATGAGGTTTCTACCAGGTGCAATTTTAGGAGGGTTTATTGAAGCTCTTCTGCAGATCTACATGTGTATTTAGAGGCTTGATAGATAAAACTAATGGAGAAAGGGAAATCCCGCTGGTATGTAATGTTATGACGTTGTAGCTCCATTAGCTGCGGTTTCATTGCACGCCTTTTGGCTATGTTAAGTTAGGATAAGTCAGCGAACACCTGATAGTTGTTGCCCTGGAAGTTTAAAGCTTTTTTATCTCTGGCAGCCGCCATGAGTTGTTCTTTTGTCCGGTAGTAATGGCATTTTGAGATTATATTGCGTGGGGGACCGTCTGCTTTTGGGTGTGAGGGCCCGGTGTACTCTGTCTAATTCCAAGCATTCAATTGGAATAGTCAGTTGAAGTTCTTGAAATAATGCTGTAAGAGCAGATTGCAGATCAATTGCAGATCAAGTTTTCCTCTTTTAACCACTCCCCGCCCGCTGTATGCAGAATGACGTCCCGGAAGTGGTTGTGTTATCCTGACTGGGCGTCATATGACGTCCAGCAGGATAACATGCCGGCGTGTGCCCGCGGGGGCGCGCGGCGATCGCGGGGCGCGCGGCGATCGCGAGTGCGGCGTGTCAGTCTGACACCCCACATCTCCGATTGTGATAAGAAGCCTCTATTACAGGCTTCTTACCACGTGATCAGCTGTGACCAATCACAGCTGATCATCGTGAGAACCAGGAAGTGCCTGTAAACGGCATTTCTCAGTTCGCGCTGACAGGGAGAGCCAAGCTGCGGCTCTCCCTGTCAGAGGGGGGGTCTGTGCTGATAATCAGCACATGGATTATCAGCACAGCCCCCTCAGATGTGCCACAACACCTCAGATGTGCCCCCTCAGCTGTCAGTCAGTGCCCCAATTAAAACACAGCTCACAGTGCCCATCAAAGTGCCAATCGGTGCTAATCAGTGCCCACTGATTATCCTGACTGGGCGTCATATGACGTCCAGCAGGATAACATGCCGGCGTGTGCCCACAGGGGCGCGCAGTGATCGCAAGTGTGGCGTGTCAGTCTGACACCCCGCACCTCCGATCGTGATAAGAAGCCTCTATCAGAGGATTCTTACCACGTGATTAGCTGTGACCAATCACAGCTGATCATCGTGAGAACCAGGAAGTGCCAGGAAACGGCATTTCTCGGTTCGCGCTGACAGGGAGAGCCGATTGGCGGCTCTCCCTGTCAGAGGGGGGTCTGTGCTGATAATCAGCACATTGATTATCAGCACAGCCCCCTCAGATGTGCCACAACACCTCAGATGTGCCCCCTCAGCTGTCAGTCAGTGCCCCAATTAAAACACAGCTCACAGTGCCCATCAAAGTGCCAATCGGTGCTAATCAGTGCCCACCACAGTACCAGTCAGTGCCCATCTCAGTGCCCAGCAGTAAAACCTGTCAGAACCTCAACATCAGTGCTGCCCATCAGTGCCACCAGTCAGTGCCAATCAGTACTGCCTATCTGCCAATCAGTGCTGCCTGTAAGTGCCCATCACAGCCGCCTGTCAGTGCCCATCACAGCCGCCAGTCAGTGCCCATCAGTGCTGCCAGTCAGTGCCCATCAGTGCTGCATATCAGTGCCGCCTATTGGTGCCCATCAGTGCTGCATATCATTGCCGCATATCAGTGCCCATTAATTCTACATATCAGTGCATCCTCATCAGTGCCCATCAGTGCCACCTTATCAGTGCCAACTCATCAGTGCTTATCAGTGCTGCCTCATCAGCGCCCATCAGTGCCACCTCATCAGTGCCACCTCATTGGTGCCCGTCAGTGAAGGAGAAAACAAAATGTTATAATCAAAACGAAGAAAAACTTTTTTTTTCCAAAATTTTGTTTTTTTTAGTTTGATTAGCAAAAAATTAAAACTGCAGAGGTGATCAAATACCACCAAAAGAAAGCTTTATTTGTGGGAACAAAATTATAAAAATTTAGTTTGGGTACAGTGTAGCATGACCGCACAATTGTCATTCAAATTGCGACAGCCCTGATAGCTGAAAATTGTCCTCTGCGGGTAGGGGCGAAAGTGTCTGGTATTGAAGTGCTTAAATTCTCTATTTCATTCATATAGTCTTGTGCAGAGATTTCAATATCATCCACTCTGAGTTCTAATGCAGCTGTACGGTTGCCCAGCTCTCTTATCGCTTTAGCGAGGCTGTTAGTGATGTCTGCTTTAGTGCTTTATGAAGCATACCCTCACATTTTTGTAATAGAGCTGGGGAAGCAGTGGAAACCTGTGTGGAATTCTGTGAGGGATTCAGTTCACTGTCTGACTCCCCTGGGGAAAGTGGCTGTGGTAATCTTTGCCTGTGTGAGCGCACTGAAGCTGTGTATGAGGCGCCATCTTATGTAAGTCCTTTGTAAGGGGATTCTTTGCCTTGGCACGGCCGCTTCCCAGCACCATTTTTGTGGCTGAAAATGAGACAGCTGGTTCCCAGAGATTAGCAGGGGAAGGTAGGTACCTTATTGTTTTGTGATCTCTGTTTTAACTGCTGCGGATCTCTGGCAGTGCATGACCGCCCTGTTAAACTCCGTGCATGCGCCCCCCCCGATCAGAAAGATTTCAAGAAAAAGCAGCTACTGGTATGAATAATATCACTTTTTATTAATTTGATTAATCAGCCTAGACTAAAATTATTTATTAGATAGGGATTGTCTAAATGGGAAATTTGAATTCCCCCAAAATGTCAGCAAAAATCAGGAAATATTGTGCACGGCTAATTTTGCCATTTTATCAAAAGGTTGTGGAGTCAATTGTTATTAGGAAAGTCAAATGTTGTTTTCAAAGGTTCAACTGGCTTTAAATTGCTTCTAAGGGTTGTTGAAGCTATTTTTAACTATCCCGAATCTGTCTGGTGGACAAGGCCCCTCATCTGCCTCATTATTTTAGTTTTTACAAAAAAAACAAAAAATTTTGAAAAAAGCTAAATAAAAATAAATAAAAAAAAGTGTCAGTGCACAAATACCAATCAAATACAAAAAACCAAGGGAAAAACACAAACGGAAGAACACTATAAAAAAAGTAAACTGCCATTAAAAACACACGCTCTGCATAAAAGGAAAAAGAAAACAATTTTGCAAAAAATATTTACCTATGCAGCTTACTGAGTGAAAACTGAAAGTTTTTCCACACAACGAAATCAGTAATACATTTTGGTAAAATCACTCCACTCTGCTATGGGCAATTCATGTTTGCTAAAACAAAACGAGGAAGAGGAAGAATTGATTTCTGTTGTTTTACAGAGCAGACCAATGGTTTTATTATAGTGTTGCTGATGTTGTATCACTATTTCGGAATATCAATTTTGACAGTTACTGGTTTGTATCTCAGACAGCACTGTATTTATGTATAGTTTATCTAAATTTGTCAGGGAAATTGCCAGGTAATTTTTTTTACGAACTGTTCATGAACTTGCATCTCTTGCCATGTAACTGAATTCTTAAATTTGAAAAGGTAGAAAGACAATATATTAGTATTCTTTCCTCAATTTATAAATTATATAAATTATATTATAATAATACATTATGAATTGAATATATATATATATATATATATATATATATATATATATATATATATATATATTAGGGCTGTGGAAATTAAAGATCGGAGATCCGGTGATGTCACGGACATCGACGTCACCAGACTCCTCCCTCCTTCCCCAAGTCCCTCCATCTGCTAATGAAGGGAAGGGGGGAGGAGTCCGATGATGTCGATGTCTGTGACATCACAGGACAGCCTGGACAGTGATGGTAAATATGGATGTGGTTAACTGGGTTCATTCAGTGAGCTAAGTGTAGGCAAATTTGATAACCAAATTTGACAGTCAACTTACTAGATAAGTTTTATAATTAAAGTAAACTAACTTTCTACGTTTTTCTTAAAGTTTAATAAAAAAAATACTTACGTCAGTGCTACAGTTTGAATTTAAAACGTATTCGTGTGAATTGTGAAGTTAAGTCATGGATTGTGGAAACAAACTAGTGTCGGGTGATTGTATATAGTGTATACCACATTTACCACTGACTAATGCAGAGTTGCAATGCAAGGAGTTGGATCTGTATGTGCGTTATAATCAAAATTAGTTGATTAATCGATTTAAAAAAATCTATTAATCGAACACGAACATTTTAATCAGTAACAGCCCTAATATATATATATATATATATATATATATATATATATATATATATATATATATATATATATATACACAATGCCTTGAAAAAGTATTCATACCCCTTGAAATTTTCCACATTTTGTCATGTTACAACCAAAAACATAAATGTGTTTTATTGGAATTTTATATGATAGACCAACACAAAGTGGCACATAATTGTGAAGTGGAAGGAAAATGATAACTGGTTTTGCTAATTGTTTACAAATAAATAACTGAAAAGTGTGGCGTGCATTTGTATTCAGCCCCCTTTACTCTGATTCCCCTAACTAAAATCTAGTGGCACCAATTGCCTTCAGAAGTCATCTAATTCAGTAAATAGAGTTCAATACATACAAATACAGCTGTTCTGTAAAGCCCTCAGAGGTTTGTTAAAGAACCTTAGTGAACAAACAGCATCATGAAGGCCAAGGAACACACCAGACAGGTCAGGGATAACGTTGTTCAGAAGTTTAAAGCAGGGTTAAGTTATAAAAAAAATATCCCAAGCTTTGAACATCTCAAGGAGCACTGTTCACTCCATCATCTGAAAATGGAAAGAGTATGGCACAACTGCAATCCTACCAAGACATGGCTGTCCACCTAAACTGACAGGCTGGGCAAGAGAGCATTAATCAGAGAAGCAGCCCATGGTAACTCTGGAGGAGCTGCAGATATCAAACAGCTCAGGTGGGAGAATCTGTCCATAGGATAACTATTAGTCGTGCACTCCACAAATTTGGCCTTTATGGAAGAGTGGCAAGAAGAAAGCCATTGTTGAAAGAAAGCCATAAGAAGTCCCGTTTGCAGTTGTGGGGGACACAGCGAGCATGTGGAAGAAGGTGCTCTGGTCAGATGACACCTAAATTGAACTTTTTGGCCACACCATCCCCACCATGAAACATGGTGGTGGCAGCATCATGGTGTGGGTGCAGAGACAGGGAAGCTGGTCAGAGTTGATGGTGAGGATGGATGGAGCCAAATACCGGGAATTTTTTAAATTGAGATTCAAACCCCTAAGTATTATATTCTGTATTTCAAAACAGGTTAAAGATTTTAATCTGGTTCATATGTGTGCTTTTGGTTTTTTGGCAAAGCCTAGGCCTAGAGAACCAAATTTGAAGTTTATAGTAGATGTAGCAAATACTTTTCAGGCTCCTATGGCATTTAGAATAAGCATGGCTCAGAATGAATTTATATATATATATATATATATATATATATATATATATATATATATATATACACACACACACAGTGCCTTGAAAAAGTATTCATACCCCTTGAAGTTTTCCACATTTTGTCATGTTACAATCAGAAATGTAAATGTATTTTATTGGGATTTTATGTAATGGACCAACACAAAGTGGCACATACTTTTGAGGTGGAAAGAAAATATATAAATGATAAATGGTTTTCAATTTTTTTTTACAAATAAATATCTGAAAAGTGTGGCATGCATTTGTATTCAGCCCCCTGAGTCAATAATTTGTAGAACCACCTTTGACTGGGCCATTCTAACCCATGAATATGCTTTGATCTAAACCATTCCATTGTAGCTCTGGCTGTATGTTTAGGGGTGTTGTCTTTTGCAGACTTTAACAGGTTTTCTTCTATGATTGCCTGGTATTTGGTTCCATTTATCTTCCCATCATCTCTGACCAGCTTCCCTGTCTCTGCTGAAGAAAAACATCCCCACAACATGAAGCTGACACCACCATGTTTCACTGTGGGGATGCTATGTTCAGGGTGATGTGCAGTATCAGTTTTCTGCCACACATAGCATTTTGCTTTTAGGCCAAAAAGTTCCATTTTGCTCTCATCTGACCAGAACACCTTCCATATGTTTTCTGTGTCCTCCACATGGCTTCTCGCAAACTGCAAGTGAAACTTCTTACGGCTTTCTTTCATCAATGGCTTTCTTCTAGCCACTCTTCCATAAAGGTCAGATTTGTGGAGTCCACCTGAGCTGTGGATCTCTGCAGCTCCTCCAGAGCTACCGTGGGCCTCTCGCTGCTTCTCTAAATAATGCTCTCCTTGCCCGGCCTGTCAGTTTAGGTGGACGGTCACGTCTTAGTAGGTTTACAGTTGTGTCATACTCTGCATTTTCGGATGATGGATTGAACAGTGCTCTGTGAGATGTTCAAAGCTTGGGATATTTTTTATAACCTAACCCTACTTTTAACTTCTCCACAACTTTATCTCTGATCTGTCTGGTGTGTTCCTTGGCCTTCATGGTGCGGTTTATTCACTAAGGTTCTCTTACAAACCTATGTGGGCTTCACAGAACAGCTGTATTTATTATTTAAGATAGTAAATTATGCACAGGTGAACTCTATTTACTAATTAGGTGACTTCTGAAGGCAATTGGTTTCACTAGATTTCAATTAGTGTTTTTAGAGTAAAGGGGGCTAAATACAAATGCACGCCACACTTTTCAGATATTTATTTGCAAAAAATCTTGAAAACCATTTATCATTTTCCTTCCACTTCAAAATTATATGCCACTTTGTATTGGTCTATCACATAAAATCCCAATAAAATACATTTACGTTTATGGTTGAAACATGACAAAACATGTAAGGTTGCGTTAATTGATATCATATGCAATTTAAATGTCACTCCTTTAAACTTCATATGAATAAAACAGAGTAAATACAAAGTAACACCAATGTTAATTTGTATTTCTGAATCACATTTCTAAATGGTGTTTACAAAACCCTGTTCAAAATCTCAGTTTTGATAGCGGCAGCAACTGGCTGCTGTATTTCTCGGCAAGTCAAAGCTGTCATTTTGGAAGCCAGGAACTGCTGGTAAGAGCAGCAGTGGGGGCACAAGCTGGAGGGAACAGGGATTGGTCATGCTATGTATGCCCTGTGTACTTTGAGGCATGATTTTCTATGACTTAATATATAAGTCCTGCTAGTTGCCATCCTGGGGTTTTTAATTAAAGTTCAGTTGTCAAATCTAAATACCATTGAAGCCAATAAAGCCTAATCTTAAAATTCATTGATGGCCATTTTCTGCACTAATAGGCAAGGAATTGTCACACAACGGGCATGTACCAATCTGAAAATCAATTTTTAAAAATTCCATTTGGAGGGGAGCAGCAATTTTGATAATGACTAAATAGCAACATTAAAAATGCTAAATTCCTTTAAATAACCTGCCTATGAAATGGTGCATCTGTACAATGTTTGTCCTTCTACAGTAAAACTGACATTTACAAATAAAAAAAAATGCTATTTGAATTGTCAGTAAATTACAGTTTCCAGCTGCTTCAATCTGTTTGTAAACAAAGTTGACGAGGATTCCCTTCATCTAGACCAGTCCTGTATCCTAAATGAGGGTCTGGTATAAATATTAATATGGGTCCACACACAAAAAAAATGGATGGGGTGCCCAAATTCTATAACAGAACATTCGGGTCTAGTATGGATTTTAAAGGGAAACTCCACACAAAAGACAAGAAAAAAGTGTGAGGGACCTCCCCAAAATCCATACCAGACCCTTATCTGACCATGCAACCTTTGTGGCCAGGAAAGGGGGGTAAGAGTTTTCAGCCCCCTACACCTAAACCATACCAGTCTACATGCCCTCATGTTGATAAGGACAAGGGCCTTTTCCCTACAACCCTGGCCTAAGGTCTGCTGGTGAGGGCTTATTGGAAACTGGAAGCGCTCTGTAAAATTAAAAGGGCCCCCAGATACCACCCCCCCCCCCCAGTGTGAATCAGAAAATGACACATAGCACCCCTATTGATTCACTAAACAAAAAGTTAATGGTAAATAAAACACATGCTTTTTGATGAGTCTTTTATTTTAAAAGATGTTAAAAAAGTTCCACAATATAAATACATCATTAATCGTGTTGTCCAGCAATACAGGTCCATATCAATCATGATTAATGACAGCAACCAACAACCACCCTCCACATCTGCTCACAACAACTGCTTGTTGTAAATGAGAGCTCCCACTCTCCCCATCTTGGGTGACATCAACAGGAAGGTACGTTTGTTTTTTTTCAGAAAAGACATAGCATTTCTCTTCTATAATAAAAGGCTTTCCAGCTTGCAATTTTTTAACTAAAGGTTTAGTTCCACTTTAACCACTTGCTGACCGCCGCACGAACATTTATGTTGACAGAATGGCACGGACAGGCAAATGGGCGTACAGGCACGTCCCTTTAAATTTGCCGCCATGTGGTCGCGCACGCGAGTTCCGTGAGTGTGATCGCGGGTCCCACGGACTCGATGTCCGCGGGGATACCCGCGAGCGTCTCACAGAGAGGAAGAACGAGGAAATGCTGATGTAAACAAGCATTTCCCCATTCTTCCTAGTGACAGGACACTGATCACAGCTTGTGATCGGGGGTGGTGATCAGTGTCGTGACACATGTAGCCCATCCCTCCTACAGTTAGAACACAACCCTCGGACACACTTAACCCCTGCAGCGCCCCCTCCTGGTTAACCCCTTAACTGCCAGTCACATTTACACAGTAATCAATGCATTTTTAATCGCACTGATCGCTGTATAAATGTGAATGGTCCCAAAATAGCACCAAAAGTGTCCGATCTGTCTGCCATAATGTCGCAGTCACGATAAAAAATGCTGATCACCGCCATTACTAGTAAAAAAAAAATTATTACTAAAAATGCCATAAATCTATCCCCTATTTTGTAGACGCTATAACTTTTGCGCAAACCAATCAATAAACACTTATTGCGTTTTTTTTACCAAAAATATGTAGAAGAATATGTATCGGCCTAAACTGAGGAAAAAGATGTTTTTTTTATATATATTTTTTTGGGGATATTTATTATAGCAAAAAGTAAATAATGCTTTTTTTCAAAATTGTCGCTCTTTTTTTGTTTATAGCGCAAAAAATAAAAACCGCAGAGGTGATCAAATACCACCAAAAGAAAGCTCTATTTGTGGGGAAAAAACCTTGTCAACCATGTCGCACGACTGTGCAATTGTCAGTTAAATCGACGCAGTGCCGAATTGCAAAAAGTGCTCTGGTCTTTGGCCAGCCGAATGGCTTAAATGAATAAAATGTATGTCACGCCAGAACTTTTTTTTCCTTTTGAATGGAATGAAGAATGATTTGAATATGTGATGTGTTTTTACTGCTATCCAAAGCTCTATTAGAGAGATTTCCCCAACTTTTTTCCCAGAAATAATGTTTTTTCTAAAACAGTAACATTTTGGCTAGACCAACACTTTAAAAAATTTAAAATGGAGTACAGGTTCACTTTAACTTGAAACCTAACTATTGAAAAATTAAAAAGATTTCCTTGCGTTTACCCACAGGTAAGCTGCAATCCTAAAATATCAAAATGTTTCGACTTTAGGTAAAATGTTAACAGCAGAGCATAGTTGATATATGAGATCAAAAGATGTGAACATCCTGAAAATGGATCTAAAGATACTTATTAGGTTCTTACACAATAGCCAGGGAATTTTGGCTTGCAACGCATTCAAAATGAGATCCAGTTAAAAGTTCTGGTAGCATCGGCATATCAGCAAATAATTAGTGGTACAAACTGTATCATGCAAAAAAAGTGAGCTATTTACTTAAGTCAAGAGTAGCTCATAAATCCGAGACACTGGAGGAAGTCCAAACTTGTGAGGCTCTCCAGATGTCCCTATGTAAACAGATTCTCCATAAAGCGAATTTCCTCATTTATTATTGGCAAGAAAAGCATCTGTATGTCTAGTGTAGTATTTATCACCCCTTTGGATTCTGCCACATTCAGTTATTGTTAAGTACACTGTATCTTTTCATCTCATCAGATAAGTAAGAGCCATCTTGTGCATACTGCATACAGGAAATCTGTTTCTGATGGAATATGACTACAGAAATACCTCACCCAAAAACTTTTGAACTTTGTCCACTAGAGAACCTAAAAGAAACTAAACCATTCTTCAGGGGTATACATCATTTATTTTTCTAACACATATCTTGGTCTGAATCTCAATAACTTGGAATGAAGCAAGCAGTGACGTTACTATATCTATTGTTACTGAGACTTTAAAAAATATAGGCAGAAAATTACAGCAGAGGATTAATAGTTCTTAGAGCCCAAAGAAGAACTCCAGACAAAAAGAAATTCATTAAAGCTGAACTCCAGGAAGATTTAATGCAAACTCCACGAAATGCAGTTATTTATTCAATACAAAAATAATCACATGTATTCTTAAATGCAGTTACTCTAAGTAATATAATTCACCTTGGTTTTAGTCTGTTGTAATCCCCTGTACTTTAGAGCTTTGAGAGGGGTGGTGTGACAGACCCAACCAGGACAGGGGCTTTTGGAGGGGATTGCAGCATAGGTTTTTGCCTACCAACTATGTGCCCTGTCTTCAGGGTAGCCTCTTGCCTACTGACTATGGGCCCTGGCTTTTGAGGGGATCTATTGTTTGGGAGGTGTGTGCCTGGGGGACATTTGGAGTGGTTTTGCTTCTGAATCAGGTCCATGTCTCCCCGAAACACACAGACTCTGGGAACTTAGGACTTGGATACAGATTTGGGGTCCCTGTGTTTTGTTGGGGTATAGAATCATCAGCCAAAGCCAGTCCTAACTGCTTCAACCCCTTCCTAGACTGAGAGACTCACAGCAGAAGATTATAATCAGTTCAAACCACCTGATGCTGGTGTCTCATGATGCTTTGTGTAAATTTGTTTATTAAGGTGTCTTTCTCTCATTGTATAATTCCCCCATCGTGTGCCTCCTAAGTGTTGATCCCCATTGTAAATTGAGTCACCTATTGTTTCTGTCCGTCTGCTAATCCTCTTGGAGATGTGATTAGTAATGTGTCCACTTTACCTCATTACCAAATCTTTGTGGGATGTTTATATGTTTATGTTTGCTGTTCATTAGATGTACTGTTAGATGTACTAATGACATTACTGTTTAAAGTTTGCATTGTTTAGGATAATGTGATTAAGCACTTATCGAATTTTGTGTGGAATAAATTCTGTGCAAACTTACAATAAACAGCTCCAGATTGTACATAAGCTAGTGTTGTCTAGTTCTTGGGTGCAATTCTCAGCTGTAATTCCTGGTTCCTAGTTCCAGAGTAAAGGAAGCTATATTTTAGCGGGGGTGCCCAGGCAGGATGCAAGGTGCCAATGACATATACTACATTGCACATGTTGACAAGGGACATGCTCACAGGAGATAGCAGTATGATAAGAGGAATGACGTTATGGGTCTGAAACTGTGGATGCCCCCCATATGTTGATATGCCAATGTCATTGTATTGCATTGCACTGTTAATTTTGTGGTATCCACTGACACAGCGAGGTAATATAGTGCCACAGAAAACGTTCTCTGCATTCTACTTTGTGAAGTAAAATCATGTTGGATTTAAATTATATGTTTTATTGGAGTGTTAAAGTGTAACTAAAGGCAAAACTGGATAGATTATGGAGTAATGAAATCCCATGTCAGTTTTTTTTTCCCATTTTTCCCATCTTTGTCTCATTGGGGGATTTCTCTTCACTTCCTGCCCTGCACAGACAATAGAAAGTGAGTATAATCTATTCAATGTGAGAGAAATCCCCTCTCAGAAAATTATCACAGAAACAAGTGTTATCATTAGAAGATTTATCCTATATTTCTGTCCTGACCACAACTCAAAATGTATTTGTTTTTCAGTCCCAGAAATAATTGTCACCAGGGCAAATGGACAGAGTGTCTCTTCCTACAAGCAATAAAAACTTGACAGGAGTACTAACCTCTCATCACGTCATCTAAAACTAAAATAAAAGTTGTAGTTTTAGATACACTTTAAGCTGTCTGTGGATTCTGTTGAACTAGTAAGTAGCCATACTGTTTGGACAGATTAAGATCTATGGAGGTACTTTATATCATTGTACAAGGAGGTAAGTTGAGACAGAACAGTTTAAAAACAGATTTCTAAAGCCTTTCTAACGCTCTGCTATCTACTGTAACATTTGTCTGTGTCTCAAAAAGCACATTGTCTTTTCTCAGCTCTCTAAGTGGGCACATGGCTGCAATTTGCTTATATATACCAATATTCCTACGGAACAGATTACAGTCTACTGATCTATTCTAATGTGTCTGATCTTTTTTTTTGTGAGTTTTTGTGTGCTTTGAATTAGTTTGTGGAAATAGGACTGTTGTTTCAAGAGTAATCCTTGCTACTAGAGACTACATCTCTCTCCTCAACCTCTACCAGACACACTTAGTTATCTTCAGCATTATCCTGTTCAAAGTGTTCCACACTTAGCAAACATCTTATATAGCTTGTATTGAGGCTGAGGCTGTAGGGGTGCAAGGCAGTGACCTTTAAGGCACAAGTCAATGAAGCACAAGCCCAAGCGGAAGCGGAAGCGGAAGCAATAACTAAGCTAAGAGTTTTAGAACATGCTGATACTGTGAGTGAATTAGACAAGGGCAATTCATGCTGGCAGCCTCGTTGCAGGTCCCCACACCACTTAGGAGTGTCTAGATCAGAGTTATGGCAGTCCAGAAGCTTAAGAAGATGCCATATTCAAAAGGCTGCAATACTTTCCTAACATATCTGCTAAGGATTATCAGATGGTAAGGATTTTGAGTTTCAAGAACTATGTTGCCTTTTGCGTGAACTACAACTTGCTATAGCAGATTATCAGTGACCAGGTCTTAGCTATCTAGACACCGCTTGCAGCATTTCAAAGCTGCCATACAACAAATAGGAGAAGTGGTCAACTGTGGGTTCAAGATACAAGAAGGAAGATCAATTTCCCATTGCAGAAACTAAAAGTTATCCAAGTTTTATACACAATGAATCTATCACCCAGTGGCCAGCCTTTTCCAATGCACAGTGTTGGTCATGCTCAAGCATTTCATCCATCTCAGCACAACCTTTCCTGGTCTGTGTAAAAGAGGCACTCTAAGCATAGGGGTGTTACTTAGGGTGCCAAATGTTGTATACCTATAGGCTCCAGTGATGGAAATCTGGCCCCGCTGTGAATAAATGCCCATACTGTGAACCAAGTAAGCCACAAGTTTTTCTTAACATAGCAATAGTAGAAGGGAGGTAGTTTAGAAGGATTTTCAGGAAGGGGATTAAGAGGGAAAGGTTCAATAATAGTCCAACGAACAGACAGAAATTGGGGAATACAGGACACTGCAGAGCTTCTGGTTCAATATAATAGTGTTATCATTTAGCTCATAATGTTAACTTATATTTTCCACTGCAGTCTTTTAATACCAACTGTATTATACATTGATGTATATAACATTCATCGATGATAAGTTTCTGAATATATCATTGGACATCTGTTCAACATACGAATATGTTTAATTTAAAGAAAACCTAATGAGTGAGTTTATTATTTAGTTTAATCTAGAATAGGATACATTTAGGATGTTTTCATTCCTAAACCTAGCCATTCACTGTTAAGTGGGATGAACTATAAAAATGGATTCTTCCACCCAAATAAGCGAGTTGGATGGAGGAACTCCCCCCACCGAGACATTGCATTCTGACAACAGCTCCTGCTGCTGTCAGAACACACTGATCAACAGCAGCAAGTATTTGGCTGCAGCTGCTGATCAAGAAAGTTTTCCAACTTGTCTGCCAACAGAAGTCAATCAAATGATTGACTTCTATCTAGCAGGAATGGCCACACACTGATCAAAATTCGGTCAGTCCCTGATGAACTGGCTGAAATTCAATCAATAATAATAAATAATAATACATTTTATTTATAGTGCGTTTTCATCAAAAGATCTCAAAGCGCTACAGGTTAAAACAAAAAAGAAAGTTGAACAATTTATACAATGAAACAAAACATATAAAATGGACAAAAGGCTTTGCTAAAAAGAAATGTCTTAAGACCTTTTTTTAAAACAGTCGGTAGATTGAGGAGCCCTCAAGGTATCAGGTAGTGCATTCCACAGGCATGGGGCAGCTGCACAAAAGGCCCTGTCTCTTATTGTCCTGAGTCTAGTTCTGGGTATATGTCAGGAGACTTAGTAGACCAGACTATGTGGACTGCACAGAGACAACCCAAAAAGCATGTAAAGTGAATAATGATATTTATTAAAATAGATGATAAATCAAAAAATACAAACAGTGCACAACCAACCCAACAAACCCACCAACAACAACAATATATACAGCAAGGGGCAGTACCAGAATCACAGATGCCAGTCAGGCCAGGGTCATACACGGCAGGTCAGCAGGACAAGGGATATTCCAGAAGAGTAAATGTTAGCCAAGCCAAGGTCATACACAGGAAGATCAGTAAATGAGGGACAGGGAACCAATGGGACAGAGAGGGGATGGATCGGGCTGAAGGGTACAGGAACACAGAAGGGACCGGGTCAGGATAAACTCCAGGACAAGGTCAGATGCAGGCTCAGGATCGGTAAACAGGCAAACAAGGTCAGGGCTCAAGGAGAGAGATACCAAGGCAAGCATGTGAGGGCTTGCCGGGTATTTATGGGACCGACAATAATTGTCTTCATGTAACACCTGAGCGCAGGGAGTGTTGTCTGCTCCATACTGCCAGGATCCATCCACTGGTGGACATCAGTACTGCAGGCAAAAGATGAAATAACACCAGCAGGGAAAGATTCCCCTGACAGTTCCAAACTGCCAGGAGACACTTGCTGGTGGACCCCAGTACTGCACGCCAAATGATATATCTTACCAGCGCATGGACCCTTTCCTGACAGTACCCCCCCTCAAAGGAGCGGCTTCCGGACGCTCCAACTAGGAGTAATTGTCCAAAGTTAATGGCCTCACACTGAACAATAGATGAGGGCAAGTCAGACTGGGCATCGGGTACTTCAAACCGGACAGCGGGCACATCACAGCAGACAGCAGGCACATCACAGCAGGCAGTGGGCACATCACAGCAGACAGCGGGCACATCACAGCAAACAGAGGGCTCTGGGTGGTCGAGCTGGGCAGCAGGCTCCAGGTGGTCGAGCTGGGCAGCAGGCTCTGGGTGGTCCAGCTGGGCAGCAGGCTCCGGGTTGTCGATCTGGGCAGTAGGTTCCGGGTCGTCGAGCTGGGCAGCAGGCTCCGGGTCGTCGCGCTGGGCAGCAGGCTCTGGGTCGTCGCGCTGGGCAGCAGGCTCCGAGTCATCGAGCTGGGCAACAGGCCCCAGGTCGTCGAGCTGGGCAGCAAGCTCCAGGTCATCGAGCTGGGCAGCAGGCTCTAGAACATTAGGCCAAACAGCGAGCACCGTAAGGGCAGGCCGGATCACAGGTACCGGCTCAGCAAGCTAGGTAATAGGCCCTGGCCCAGTGGGCTGGGTAACGGGCCCAGGCTCAGTGAGATTGACACAACGGGCACTGGTTCGGCAAGCCGAATAACGGGTACTGGCTTAACAGGCCGAGTGACGGACTTCGGTTTAGCAGACTGGGTAATGGGCACCGGTTCAGCAGACTGGGTAACAGGCACCGGTTCAACAGACTGGGTCACGGGCACCGGTTCAGCAGGCTGAGACATGGGCACCGAAACTTCAGGTTGAGACACGGGCACCGAAACTTCAGGCTGAGACATGGGCACCGAAACTTCAGGCTGAGATACCAATATCATGACATCAGGCTGGAAGGCAGGCAATGAGACACCAGGCTGGAAGGCAGGTACCAGGATATCAGGCTGGAAGGCGGGCACATAAGACTGGAAAGCGGGCTCATCAGGCTGAACAGCAGGCACATCAGGCTGGAAAGTGGGCACATCAGGCTGGAAAGTGGGCACCGAGACATCAGACCAGGCAGCAGGTACTGGAACTTCAGGCTGGGCAGCAGACACAGGTGCTGGCACATCAGGCAGAACAGCAGGTACTGGCACAACAGGCTGAACAACAGGTACATCGGACTGGACAGTAGTCACTGGAGCGTCAGACTGGAACATGGACACTGGGATTTCAGGCTGAGCAGCAGGCACTGGGACCTCAAACTGGGCAGCAGGCACAGGCATTGGCACAACAGGCTGAGTAGAAGACACTGGCACATCAGGCTGGGCAGCGGACAGGAACACATCAGGCTGGGCAGCAGACAGAGGATCGTCAGACTGGGAAGGGGGCACATCAGACTGGAACACTGGCAGTAAAACTTTAGGCTGGAACATGGATACAAGGTCATCAGACCGGTCAGCAGACACTAGGCGTCAGGCTGGGTAGCAGGCACTGGGACATCAGACTGAGTAACAGGCACTGGGACATCAGACTGGGTAGCAGGCACTGGGATGTCAGACTAGGTAGCAGGCACTGGGACGTCAGACTGGGTAGCAAGCACTGGGACGTCAGACTGGGTAGCAGGCACTGGAATGTTAGACTTAGGTGGGTCATCAGGCTCAACTGGCATGAAGGTAGACTGGAGCAGGTTGGTCAGTGTGGAGGTAGACTGGGTTACTGGCAGAATTGTGTGGGTTGGAAAGAACTTCCGTTTCTTTTTTGGTTTAGCCACTGTAGCTTTGTAGGTAACTGCAGGGCTGAAAGAAAAAGATGTAACTGGGCAAAAGGAAGACCAGGGAATAGTGCCTGGAGGAGGGTTTTGTGGAATTGTTACAGGTGAAAGAGAAGAGGCAGGTGGATTGAAAGCAAGATAGGTGCAGTGAGTAGAGACTGGGTAATAGTACTTGGTGGGAAGCTGTGTATACCGGGCTGTAGCTGAGCTTGCCACGGCTGACGGGGAGATAGATTTTTGGGAAGGCAGGTGACTAATGGCAGGGCTGGATTGTTGTGGCTTGGCTAAATACAAGAGATCTGACCATGCCTGTAGCACAGGTTGAACAAAAGTTGGTTCACATACAGCCTGTTTAATCAGAGATTGTACGGAACAAATACAATCAGATAACACTTGCTGGGAACAAGAGGAATAATGTTCATCAAAAAAACCCGGATCATCCTCTAACAGCCATACCAGGGATTCAACTTGGCCACAATTGAAGTCATCACTTCCTTCAGGCAAACATGACAGGGCTGGCTTTGCACATAACTGAATCAAAGGCTGCACATCCTCAAACAACATATGACCCTGATCTACTAGGAAATGAACCGATCGGATCGTTTCCAGCAGCTGGTCACTGGACCAATCTTTTAACGTCTGGCGACAATATTCACTATCCTCTGCCGCCATCAGAGAGTAATAGACAATTTCATTGAAATCCATCTTTAGCAAGCCCAGCAAACCAGGAGGATTCCTCAATGCAGCCACGTCTGGTCAGGGATGGCCTTGGTATACTGTCAGGAGACTTAGTAGACCAGACTGTGTGGACTGCACAGAGATAACCCAAAACGCATGTAAAGTGAATAATGATATTTATTAAAATAGATGATAAATCAGAAAATACAAACAGTGCACAACCAACCCAACAAACCCACCAACAACAACAATATATACAGCAAGGGACAGTACCAGAATCACAGATGCCAGCCAGGATAGGGTCATACACGGCAGGTCAGCAGGACAAGGGATATTCCAGAAGCATAAACGTTAGCCAAGCCAAGGTCATACACCAGAAGATCAGTAAATGAGGGACAGGGAACCAACGGGACAGAGAGTGGATGGATTGGGCTGAAGGGTACAGGAACACAGAAGGGACCGGGTCAGGATAAGCTTGGGAACAAAGTCGGATGCAGGCTCAGGATCGGTAAACAGGCAAACAAGGTCAGGGCTCAAGGAGAGAGATACCAAGGCAAGCATGTGAGGGCTTGCCGGGTATTTATGGGACTGACAATAATTGTCTTCATGTAACACCTGAGCGCAGGGAGTGTTGTCTGCTCCATACTGCCAGGATCCATCCACTGGTGGACATCAGTACTGCAGCCAAAAGATGAAATAACACCAGCAGGGAAAGATTCCCCTGACAGTTCCAAACTGCCAGGAGACACCTGCTGGTGGACCCCAGTACTGCACGCGAAATGATATATCTTCCTGAAAGTATATGAAGAAGGTTTGAATGAGTGGTGTGGAGGGGACGTGTTTTGTTTATTGGTTTGAGAAGTTCTTTAAGGTAGGGAGGGGCATATCCATGGATACATTGGTGTGTGAGGAAAGAAACCTTGTGCTCAATTCTGGCGGAGACAGGAAGCCAGTGGAGTGAGTGGAGAATGGGGGTAATGTGCTCATGTTTCCGCACTCTCATCAGGATCTTTGCTGAAGAGTTTTGGATGTACTGAAGCCTCTGCAGACCCTTTCTAGGAATCCCAATGAGAAGTGCGTTACAGTAGTCCAGTCTGGAGGAGACAAAAGCATGAACAAGCTTTTCGGCATCTGAGAGGGAGAGAATGGAACGGAGTGTAGAGATATTGCGGAGGTGATAGAAAGAAGTCTTTCATAGGTGATTTATATGGGCCTCAAAAGTGAGTTTGGAGTCCATTTTTACACCAAGATTTGTGATTATTGATGAAAAAGGAATGTTAGAACCGGAAAAGGTGATGCTGGTAATGGATGATGATTTGGTCTGGTGAGGAGTGCCAATCAGGATGACTTCAGTTTTAGAACTGTTTAGTTGAAGAAAGTTGTGCTCCATCCATACCTTTATCTCCTCCAGACAGGTAGTGAGTACTGATAGGGATGACTGTGAAGATGGAGTTTCAGCTGTTGCATTTACATATAGCTGTGTGTCATCAGCATAGCAGTGGAACAAAATTTTGTGGTGGCTGATAATTTGGCCAGGGGGGGCAAGATAGAGGTTAAAAAGGATGGGGCCAAGAACTGACCCCTGGGGCACACCGCAAGTAACTGTATGTGAATTTGATTTGAAATGGCCCAGAGAGATGTATTCTGTCCGGTTTGTGAGGTATGATTTGAACCAACTGAGAGCTGTATCATTTAATCCAGTGGTAAGATGGAGCCAGTTTAAAAGAATACCATGGTCAACAGTATTGAATGCAGCAGAAAGGTCCAGGAGGATGAGGAGGGATGAAGAGCCAGCATCGGATGATATGAGGAGGTCGTTTGTAACTTTGACGAGGGCAGTCTCTGTACTGTGAGCAAAGTGTAAACCTGACTGAAGTTTTTCAAAAAGGTTATTATGTTTAAGATGGTCCCGAAGGTAAGTAGCAATGGCTTTCTCAAGTACTTTTGATATGAAAGGGAGGATGGAGATAGGCCTATAATTGGATAGGACTTCCAGATCAAGAGTGGGTTTTTTAAGCAATGGTCTAATAATGGCATTTTTTAAAACAGGGGGAACGTGACCAGTTTGAAGGGAATGATTTATAACAGCGGTGATCAGGGGACTCAGGACAGTGATATTAGTTTTTACCAGAGAGGTTGGGAGAGGGTCCAGGGGACAAGTGGAGGGTTTCATCTTCCTGACAAAATTCTGCACCTCTTCTGATGACACCTCAGGAAAGCAGTTTAGGGGTTGGGAGACGATATATGTTGGGGGAACAATTTGGTTGGGAGGACCAGAAAGGGCAGAGCGAATATGTGCAATTTTTGATGTGAAAAAATCCATAAATTTATTGCACTGCTCTTCTGTAATTGCAGTAAGTGGAAGGGATTTCGGTTTAAGATGATGGTTTAGAGTAGAGAAAAGCTGCTTAGAATTTCCTGGACTGTTTCTGATGACATTGGAATAAAACTATGACCTTGCCTCTTTGAGGGACTGTGCAAATTTTTGTCTTTGCTCCCGGTAAATTTGTTTATGAACAGTAAGGCTAGATGCTTTGAAACACTGTTCAAGGACCTGCCCTGCTGCCTTGATCTTACAAAGTTCATCTGTGAACCATGGAGCTGAGCGGGTGAAAGTGACTGTTCTTGTTTTAACAGGGGCATGGAGGTCCAAAAGGCTGCTAAGTTGACTGTTGTAATAATCCACTACTTCATCGGCTGATGAAAAATGTGTGGAAAGATGATGAAAATCTGCTGCCAAGAGTTCTGGGTGTATGTTTTTTTAGGTTTCTGAAACAGATATTCCGCTTACGCTTGTAGAGGCTAGATGGGGATGGCAAATCCATGGAAATTGCCTTGTGATCAGACACACCTAGGTCATATACCTGCAGGTTGGTAAGAGGAGCAGAATTTGTAATGACCAGATCCAAGGTATGCCCCCTGGTATGTGTGGGCACATCAATAAATTGTTTTAAATTAAAACAATCCAATAATTGAAGAAATTCAGCTGCAAAACGGCAAGAGGGAGTGTCAACGTGGATGTTCACATCACCCAAAATTTTAACATCAGCAGAGGATGTGCAGAAAGTTGTGAGAAGATTTGAAATCTCAGTGATAAATAATGGGTTTGGTTTTGGAGGTCGATAAATGAGAAGGAACAACACAGGGGAAGGGGATTTACATTTAAATGCAAGGCATTCAAATGAAGATAATTCGGGTAATGGTTGTAGAGATAACTCCAGATTGCTGCAATGGATAACTAATAGGCCCCCACCACGCCCTGTGCTGCAAGCTTTTTGGAGGTAGCTATATCCTTGGGGACGGCTCTCATTTAAAGAGGAAAAGGTATTTGGTTGGTGCCAGGTCTCTGTAATGCACATATAGTCTGGACATTTATCCAGGATATGGTCATGAATGAGGCAGGATTTGTTTGTAATAGTGCATTTAAAAGTTCAATCTTGCTACTTGATGATGCAACAAATCTTTGCACCAGCCATAGCAGACTAAAGTCCACTCCATGTTTCCCATTCGGCTCACTGAGAAGTGTTACCATGAAGACGTTAAAACTACATGTCCGGTAGGAGACAGTACTCTGATGATGCGTGCGCAAAGCGACAGTTCGCGTTGCTGACCAGAGAGCCAGGATGGTATGGCTTGTCAGTGAACAAACAAACTTACTTCTTGAATATTTATGGATGTAGCGCGGACGGTGAAGAAGCCCTAATTGTTTAATCACTGCAATGCACAGTGGAGTAAAAAAAACTACTGAGATTTATCAGCTGGTTAACGGAGTAGCTCAACATAGTGGTGGTGCCAACAATGTCATGGAAAAAGTGCAGGTTGTTTTTAGCTGCATAGCCAGAATGCTAGCTGCAAGGACTTTCAACTCTGCAGCAGCGGCGATGGATGGTTTCAGGCTTCCCAAATGCACTTCGTGATGGCATGAACAAGCTGAGTCAAGCCGATTTCAGGGAGTCTCCAGGCTAGTGTTTTGCTAGCGGCAACAGATAGGCCACCGCTAGACTCAAAAGCTACCTAATAGCTATCCAAAAAGGTCGACGATTTGGAGGTGTATAGCAACCTGCCTTCCTTCTCTCTACTCAGTATGTCCCATCTTACATGCACTCTATGTGCTGATCCTGCATTCGGTTGTAAGGTGTCATACTTTTACAGTTCTTTCCTAGTGACGGGGGGCCTCACCATCCCTTCTTTTTTAAACGCACAACCTCTCAGTTTACACTTTGCAGCCACAATTATCAATATTGAGTCAGAATTACATCAATGTTCTATATCGCACAGTTCTCCAGTAGGCGTACAGTCATATAAGCCTACAGTCTGACTATTAGTCCAGCAGGCAGTCTGCTGCAAACTTTAAGGGATATGCCCAAGATGTTCAAAAGTAATATGTCCATATGTCACATTGCTCTGTTCAGTCCAGCAGTAGTGCAAGAGAATAACAAAACCACTCACCCCCTGTTAGTTAGGCTCTGCTCCTCCAGGGCTCCAGGCAATTCCTCTCAGTTGCTACTTTGTAGCAACTTTTCTGCTGTAGCTCCAGCCACTGAGCTGACTAGATCCAGTAAAACGGGGGATGGGTGAGGACCGTGGGGAACATCTCCCGCCCTACAATCAAGGCAGCTGACTATCCCCACAGCGTGTCTCCTCTCTCCTCCCAAGCCGAGACCAGCGCTGATTTTGGGCACTCTCCTCCTGCTGCTTTAGACGCTCCAACACTAGGTAAGCCCCTGGAAGTGCAACCTCTCAGTACATCTGCCGCCGGGGCCACTGCGGGCTCTTCACTGACACTCTTTCTCCTGTACGTTTCCGAAGCACCGGGGCACACGAGGGGTGGAAGGGGATGGAGAGGGAATCCTTTCCTCTCTCTCAAGCTTCAAGACATTAATGGCTGTGTGTTACTTAGCTCGACTGGAGAAATGGCGAACAGACAGCGCCAGCTTCCTCTCCCCAAATAAATTGTGCTTCCAGACCTCTGATGTCTCACTTTTGAGATAAAGAATCAATCAGTGTTAATTCAAATTCAATCAGCCAGCTTGTTTACTGAAATAGACCAATAAGAAAACAAAGAGAGGAAGGCCTCCCAAGTGTAGTAATAGGACATATTTATTGGTAAAAGGACAATTGGCAACTCACATGTATAACATAAAAACACTGGCTCTTCAAAAGGTAAAAACCCCTACATCCAATCCTGTGCCCATCTCTCTGGAGCAGCTGCCCGCTCAGTTTGTCTGACTCCAGCATTGACAGGGTGCTCTGTCACTTCCAGAACCACGCAGGAAAGCATCAGCCTCGCCGAGTGGAGATGACCTCACGATGGGAGGATATAAATATATGTGACTCCCGCGCTGTCAAAGGGTCTATACTAAAGGACACTACTGCAACACCTGTGTAACTGATCCAGACAGAAAAAATGTAAATAAAAAAGTGATGGTGGTTGCGCTGTGAAATAAAAAAGGGGGGGAGGGGGGAAAGGAGGGGGGGTTGGATGTGGGAGGGGCTAAAATGTACTAGAATAAGAATGTGGAGGTGAAAGCAGCAATTATGAAAGTGAATACAACCATAAATACACTCAAATATCACAGAGTGTGTAATGTGATAAATAAATCCAAAACAATATGGAGAAATAAGACTGTGTAAAAAACTAATGGCAAATGAGTGGGTCAAATGCCTATAAAATCATAAATACAAAAAGTCCAAAAAAAGGCAAAATATAATAAAAAAAGTACAAAATACCTGACACAAAAATGTATAAGTGACAAAACAAGTTATATTAAATATAAATCAAAAAAGACTGAATGAGTCTATAAAACGTGAATATGAAACAGTCCTACCACCAAGCAGCGTAAGTGTGCCAGCTCACCTCACTGCTGTAAGGTGTACAGCATATGCTGATCGCAGACCACAGATAAGCTGGTGGATGCAAAGTTGAAAGGATATCCAATCCAATGGTTTGTTAAGATGAGTGTAAACACATATCCACGAACGCCGAGTTCGTATGCCCCCACCGGTAGCTCCAGTCAGTTCCTGCTCACAGATGCTCATCGGATGTGGTAAGTGTAAATAGAATATAGAGAGAGGATATACATAGCATAATCCCGTATGGAAATCCAAATTTTTTAAAGAAAATAGAAAAACTCACATTTAAAAACAAAACTGCAGATCGAAACATCCACAAGCGCCGAGCTCATCTCCTGTCATCAGATTGTGACAGTACCCAGTGCTCCAATCCCGACGCGTATCGTCACATCACGTGACTTCATCAGGGGCACTGATGAAGTCACATGATGTGACGATATACGTCAGTTTATTACAAATATCATAAAAAAAAAGGATACATTTCATACAAAATATAAGTTACATAGTGGAGCATAGGCAGGTGTTTACATCCAGTGGATGAAGAGAATCAACCAAATAGTCCTTACTAGTTTCGCCAATACATTGGCTTCCTCAGGGGATATAACAGGTTGTAATTCTATAAAAAAGAAAATCTCATATTAGTATAGCAAAATGTGTTGATTATAATGAAAAACAACGTTGTGCAGGCTACTAACACGGATGCAGGGAGACTAGACAAATGCAATGTCGCCCAGTCAATGTGTCCGAACAAGGATGGAATTAACATCATTCAAGGATTAACACAACATACCCACTGAACCCCAAGGGGCTGGATAGACCACCTCCAAGGTGGGGGTCGTTCTTCACTGCCTTAATGTGACTGCAGGGGGCTTGATAAAAAACCTTCTGTCTCTTCTTCTTTTTCACCTAGCAACTCTACTACATATTACAGGATAGATTGCCTAAAAAAAGAAAAGGTGGTCGTACCTTGGCTTCAACAAACTCTCTCCATCGTACTTTTAGACCTACCCCAGCTCAACATCATTCAGTGGTTCGTACCCATCCCAACAATATGCACTCTTCCACTCCTTTCCCTACACATGGCTCCTTCTACACTTCCCACATCTCAGTCACAATCACATGCTCCTACTGGGGTCACCAACTCTGGCACCTCTTCTATCCCTTCTACTATTACCCGTAGGGTAAGTGAACCCACACTATCAACACTATTTCCTTTAAGCACTCAACTGATGGATCCTAAAATTGCATCGATTTTTTTAGGGAAGAGTCCCAATCAAACACACAATCACGCAAAACCTCTGCAAACCCAGGAACTCCGGGACTAGAGGTTCTCAATTTATCCTCAGTTCCCCTATCTGAGGAACAAATCTTTGTACTCAAACTGGGGTTAACGTTTTGTCCGTCTACTGATCTTGACAGATTTCAACAAATTAAAGACATACATTTATTTGCCCGACGTTTGTTTGATGTTCAAAGTCATATATGATAAATCCAGGGTGACTACACCTTCCAACCCTTCCTCACTTGAACTCTCCTTAATTGAACAGCAGACCGTGGAGGATCTTATGTCACTATGGGAGGAGGGCCACACGTGTGGCGACGAGCCACTGAGCACCACGCTGTCTGGCGTTGTCGTGCCGGGTGTCTCCTTCCCCCCACCCATTTCTTTCAAGCCCAAATCTCGAGCATTTCCTTCACTTCAGTCTAACCCAAATATTTGGGCATTTGTTCAACAGACTACCCAGGAGATCAAACTCCTTAATCTGGATAATTCTGATGGACATAATTTATCCCCCAGCACCGCAAAGCTCTTAAGGACCTTCAATGCAACCCAGATCTTATCATTAAACCGGCGGATAAAGGTGGCAATGTCGTTCTCATGGATGTCCAGGCATACGAACGTATTTGCCTGGACATCCTTGACAATCGACATTGGTACAGGCCCATTTCTAAAACTCTGATTCAGAATTTCACTCTTGAGTACTATAGTCTAATTTTCAAAGCCTATCAATTAGGCACTATTGATTTGAACACTTGGAACTATCTAAATGTAAATGATCCAAAGATACTCACCTTTTACTCTCTCCCCAAAGTACATAAGTCCTTACAGCATCCCCCTGGATGACCAATTGTATCTGGTTGTTCCAGTTTAACTGAGAATGCGAGTGCCTTAGTAGACAACACATCACATCTTTATTTTCCTATGTTCAAGATACCATTGACCTACTTAGAATACTAGATGGCAAAGTACTTCCTCCTCACACCTGGTTGGTAGCCCTGGATGTAGAAAGCTTATACAATTGCATTCCACATACCAAAGGCCTGGACGAAATTCGCGAACAATTAAACGAACGTGAACCATCCTTTAGTTCATATAGTCGGTTTGTTCTTCAGCTGTTGGAGTTTATATTGACAAGAAATGTATTTATGTTTGGTTCCTCCCACTACCTCCAGGTGCAGGGAGTGGCTATGGGGACCAAATGCGCGCCCTCATATGCCAACCTGTACCTGGGGGGGTGGGAGAGAAACCTTTTTTCAAATAATTGCTTTTCAAAAATACTGAAATATGTCATCGCCTGGCACAGGTATATTAATGACATTTTGATATTCTGGTCTGGAACCCGGAATGAGCTTACAACGCTGATTGACTTACTTGCTATTAATGATTACAATCTTACTTTTATCATGGAATGCAGTCAGTCTAAGATTAGTTTCTTGGACCTACAGATCCATGTGGACCTTGACGGAACTCTCCACACACCTTTGTATCGCAAGCCCTCTGCGGGCAATACTTTACTACATGCTACCAGTGCACATCCGCAATCTCTCCTAGACAGTATCCCCTATAGTCAATTTCTCCGACTTGGGAAAAACTGTACCCTTGATCAATATTTTTATCAGGCATCTAGAGATTTATCTGACAGACTATACCAAAGAGGTTACAGTCGTTCTTTACTCAAACGGGCCTTCAGTAGAGTGGTTAGGTTGAACAGGAGGGATTTTATCCACTCCAAACAATCCCCTAAATCCAATCAATCAGTTCGAGTCATAACTCAATTTTCTAAACAACATATTGTTAGGGGCAACTCTTAAATAAGTTGCTTTAAGTTTATATTGCTTTGTCAAATTATTGCATCTATAAGAATAATGACACGGAGTCAGATTAGTCTGTGTCACAGTCCGGAGCAAGAGAGAACTGCACCCTTTTACTTCTTTCAAAGGCCTTTTATAGGCAGCTCTACAAGCAGTAATCTTATCGGCATTACCAAATGAGGTTAAGGTACAAAGAGTTTCTTATCAGCGAACATGTAATGATTATTCAGCAGTTCCAAATTCCATCTAGATACAGATTGATATGTACACAGAAGAGAAAAGCACAAACAATTTAAATAGAACAATTGATACGTACACAGGTAAGAAAGGAGCACAAACAATTTAAATAGAACAATTGATACGTACACAGGTAAGAAAGGAGCACAAACAATTTAAATAGAACAATTGATACGTACACAATTTAAGTGGAACTCTAAGTCATTATTTCAACCCTATCAATTTCCCCCTTTGACATCATCCTCTCCCTCCCCCTGGGTCCTCATGAATAAGTTCTAGTCAGTTTTTCCCCAGAGTCCTTTCCCTGACCGCAAGTTGTCAGAGGGGTAGAACCCATCCCCCTAGGTATTACCAACATCTTAAAATTCAAGAAGAGGAGTTTTATAGGAGTAGGGTGATGTCAATACACATTTATCGGTATGCCCTGTCTATTCTCCTAATTTTCCTATTTATTTTCCTGTATACACATATATTTGTGATTGTAAGTGATATTAATATTAGAATAATAATTACCATTGGACTTAACAACCAGTGAAAGGTATTGGTTGCTGTAGAAGACATTCCACTAAATATATCCCACCAATGTGGTGCAGTATCCTGTTGTATCTGTGAGGAAAGATGTACTAGTCTACCTTTGTCAATAATTGCGGATACAAGGTTATTCTGTAGGGTATGTTCTAGTGTTAATTACCTACATTATAATCCTTATTCATCTCATATCCTGAATCATTTGCTACTTTAGGATCATCTATAGCCCATTCGAAAGTTGTTGTTTCCTCTACTTCAAGTACATTAATACCAGGAGTCCATGCATATATTTGTAAAACAACAATCTTCAACAAAAAATATGTAAGTAGATATTTCATCATGTTGTTTTCTCGGGTTGTTTCTTGCAATGTGATGCGTGTATCCAGGTAGGTTTTCCTTCCAGCTTTACTGAGGTGGCTGTGGTCAAGAGTACTTGGTAAGGACCTTCAAACCTGGGTTCCAATGTCTTTCTGGTGTGTTTCTTTACATATACATAATCCCCTGGTAGCAGCGTATGTGTACCTGTTATTGAATTAGGGTCTGGAAGAGAAGAATACACACTTTTGTGGATCTTAGATAGACGTTGTTGTAATTGTAATACATATGCAGTCAAACTATCACATTGCAATTGCATACTCTGTGGAAAGTATAAACCTAATCTAGGTGCATTCCCAAAAAGTATTTCGTATAAGGATAATCCTGTTTTTCCTGTTGGAGTGTACCTTATAGAGAATAAAGCCAGAGGCAGGAATTCTGGCCAAGGCTTGTTTAACTCTTGCATGGCTTTTTGTATTTTTAACTTTATTGTCCCATTTACTCTCTCCACTGATCCTGAACTCTGTGGGTGGTAAGGGGTGTGAAAACTTTGTTGAACCCCTAACATGGTCATCACATTCTGCATGATTTCTCCCGTAAAGTGTGTCCCCCTATCTGATTCTATGGTTTCAGGAAGACCAAACCTAGGTATTAACTCAGTGATCAGTTTCTTAGCTGTGGCTTTAGCTGTAGCTGATTTTACTGGATAACTTTCGGGCCAACCTGAGAATAAATCGATACACACGAGGACAAATTCAAAGGGGCCGCTCTTAGGCATTTGTATGTAATCAATTTGCAGTCTCTGGAAGGGGTATTGGGCCCGGACCTGATGTTTTCGTGGGGTTTTCACTTTCTGTCCTGGGTTATTCAGGAGACAGATTTGGCAGGCTGCACAGTAGTTTCTTGCAGTGCTACTGAATCCAGGGGCGAGCCATCCTTGGTTCACAATCCTATACATGGAATTGGAACTGACGTGTGTGGGTAGGTGAACTGCCGCTGCCATTGCTGGGTACAGAGAGGCAGGTAGGCATATTTTGCCTCCTTCCCTCCATACATTGTCAAGGTCTGGTGCTGCTCCCATCCTGACCCACTTATCTTTCTCGCTCTCCCCTGCTTGCTCCTGTAATTTACTCAGCTGCTGCCATGTTGGTTCTGGGATACTCACCTCTACCGCTGCTAAGGTCTCAGGGCTTCCTTCCCCTAGAGCTGCCTGTTTTGCAGTCAAATCTACAAATGCATTTCCTTTTGCCTCAATTGTTTTTGCGCTTGTGTGTGCCGCTATCTTCATAATGGCCACTCGTTTAACCTTTTGAAGATTGTTCAGGACTCTCTTAATCCCTTCTCCATGTTTTACAGGTGTACCTGCTGCTGTCAGATAACCTCTAGCCCTCCATATGTGGCCATAATCGTGCGCTACACCATAAGCGTAGGCAGAGTCAGTGTAAATATTCCCTTCTCGTCCTTTTAAGTATTCTAGGCTTGTTCTAAAGCTTTTAATTCTGCTTCATGTGCTGACATGTGGGCTGGTGAGGGCTGTGCTTCAATCACCCGGGTATCAGTCACTACAGCATACCCTGTGTGATATTTACCCTTGTCATCAGCAAACCTGCTGCCATCTATATACAAGGTGTACTCAGCGTTTAAAATTGGTGTATCTGTAACGTGTGGGAATCCCATTGTCTCCTGTTCCATGAGCTGAAAACAATCGTGTTCATCTACTTCTTTAAACAAAAGAGTGTCAGTGTCCTCATTTCTTTTCTCACTAGTACTATTAGTACTATCATTCCCCGTTGCCAAATCTGGTGACTGAAGAGGCAAAAAGGTGGCCAAATTTAAAGTTGTACAGCGCTGAAAAGTGACATTTGGAGGTAAGAGTAAAGTACACTGTAACCTTAATTGCCTAGCCATTGAAATGTGTTTGGGCTGTACCTGAGACAAGATTGCATGTATGTCATGTGTGGTATGCACTACAACTGGATTGTCTAGAACAATCTCTGATGACTTATCTATGATAATTGACACTGCAGCTACCGCCCGTACACAAGACGGTGAACCTCTGGACACTGGATCTAACGCCGCAGAAAAGTAAGCGACTGGTCTTTGTTTTACATGTGCCTGTGTCAGAACACCTGTGGCGTGTCCAGCGATCTCAGCAATGTACAGATTAAATATCTTGGTGTAATCTGGTATACCAATAGCCGGGGCAGAAATCAACAACTTTTTCAAAGTGACAAACGACTCATAAGCTACTTCTGTAAGCATATACGGTACAATTTTCAAACAATCGTATAATGGCTGCATCAAAGCGCTAGCGTGTGGTATCCATTGTCTACAATATGACACAATACCTAAAAACATACGCAATTGTTTGAAATTCCGTGGGGGTAACATTCCCTTTATCACTTGAACCCTCTCCTCAGTGAGATGTCTCGTACCCTGTGATATACAATGTCCCAGAAAGATAACTTTTTCCTGACACACTTGCAACTTTTTCTTATTAACCTTGCAACCCTTTTCTGCCAAAAATCGCAACAAATTAAGGGTGGTGTGCAAGCTTTCAGTCTTTCACTTATCTGTGGAATTAATCCTTCCATAAACTGTCTATTGAAGGCTCGGATCGTGACTGGCAGAGCCAAATCCAATCCCTCATCTGCCATCATACTTTCCATAGATAAGTAAAATTCTGATACAGTCTGTCCTGGCATTTGTTTCATGGGTGATATTGACCCCCTCTCCTGTTGTTTTGCCTGACAGAAAGCTTCTAATCTAGCAATAAAAGGGGCCCTTGAGTCTATGTGTCTGACGTGTCCTGTCTCCAGATTGCCATCCCCCTCAGCTCGGTCTGCAGGTCAGTCATAAACTGGTTAAACAGGGTCAGAGTCATTTTATGTCTGCATAAATCCTCCCCATCCTGCCAGGTTGCTTCATGTGTATTCATTAACTGTGTCACAAATCTACAGAAAGCAGCTGGCTTTGCTATAATGCGTGTATCAGTGCGTACGGGAGCTACAGTTTCTGGATGAGGTTTTTGTGCCCCACAATGCTGACAAACCCATCCTCTCCCCTCAAGTACAGGATATATCTTGTGTGGTTTACGTTCTATGTCAGTATATGGGGGTGGGATGGCTGAGCTAAGATTATTTAAAATTTCAACATTTTTTGTTCTTCTATCTTTCATATCCCAACCATCACAGTCTGGATTATATTTCCACCCCTCTTCTTTTGCTCTATTTGAAACCTTAATTAAGCATTGAACCTGACTCATCCATTGCTTCTCTAACACCTCTCCTTGTCTGTCCCTTTTTGTTTCACTTTTTTTCACTATTTTTTCACTATTTCACTCCATACATCCGGGTCTAAACCCGCTGCTCCTTTCACCTTAAATTTACGAAAGACATCCTTTAAGTCCTATGCTTCATCTTTCCCACAGGTGTTTTTAATTATCTGTGGCACCGTATAGTGCGCCACAATTCCCTGACGGGGTTTTGTGTTCCTCTGGCCCATTCTAACAGTACTGCCTAGGTAGCGTGTGGGACACTTAGTGTACAATATAATGCGGCTACAACATATACAAGAATGAATAATTACTTTATATGCTAGCCCAATAACAAACCAGCTAAGTTATACTAGTTCCTCGTTGCCTTCCTCCTAGGGTGCTAGAATACTAAAAACCTCTCCGGAATGAGATTTCTGAAATCGAATTACTTTATATGCTAGCCCAATAATAAATAATTACTTTATATGCTAGCCCAATAACAAACCAGAATGCGGCTACAACATATACAAAAATGCGGCTACAACATATACAAGCATTCCTTTAAGTGGCCAGGTATCCGACTAGATCTCCGGACTTTATGGAGACCTTATTCCCTCCCCGTATCTGGGATCCCTCTCATGCACTCTTATCCCTGCTTTATGGAGCAGACAGGGCTTATACTCTCAACCCGTCTATGGTTTATGAGTTAGATGTGAGGTTAAGCATAAGCGTCAGACCCCCAAAGTCCTCTTGCGAGGTAAGGGCGCATTCCGTTGCTTAGTTCGGCAATCCCCTTCTAACTCATACCATCCTTGACAAGGCTCATTCACTTTCTCAACAAGACAGACAAGACAGATAACAAATAAACAAATAATTCCAGCAATATAAACCAAAATATGCAGTAATTCTAGACTCACCACTACAGAGGCTGGTGTTTTAAAACCAGGAGAACCGTAACTGACAGAACGGATAGGCACAAATCAGGGGAGCACAGAATATAAGAAAAATAAAGCTTTTTCTTACCTGCGCAGGTTTTTGATCTGTGGTTCCCGGAATGCCTGTCCTTTTGTTCCGTCAGCGTAGCTCAGCCACCTCTTGTAGTATCATCGGTGAGTCCCTCGTTCGGGCGCCAAAATGTTAGGGTCAACTCTTAAATAAGTTGCTTTAAGTTTATATTGCTTTGTCAAATTATTGCTTCTATAAGAATAATGACACGGAGTCAGATTAGTCTGTGTCACAGTCCGGAGCAAGAGAGAACTGCACCCTTTTACTTCTTTCAAAGGCCTTTTATAGGCAGCTCTACAAGCAGTAATCTTATCAGCATTACCAAATGAGGTTAAGGTACAAAGAGTTTCTTATCAGCGAACATGTAATGATTATTCAGCAGTTCCAAATTCCATCTAGATACAGATTGATACGTACACAGAAGAGAAAAGCACAAACAATTTAAATAGAACAATTGATACGTACACAGGTAAGAAAGGAGCACAAACAATTTAAATAGAACAATTGATACGTACACAGGTAAGAAAGGAGCACAAACAATTTAAATAGAACAATTGATACGTACACAATTTAAGTGGAACTCTAAGTCATTATTTCAACCCTATCAATATGCAAACCAGACCCATTCTCAAAAAATTTTGGCCCTTGTTGATGGCGGATCCCACCATCACCAATTATGTCAAAGCCTACCCTGAGATCACCTATCGACGGGCGCCCTCTATGAGGGACCGATTAGTCAAGAGTCATTATACATCTAAACAATCTACTAATGCCTCCAACATTGGTACTTTCTCTTGTGGGCGTTGTGACATCTGCCCTTTTATCAAGAACTCCAAAACAGTTATTCTCCCCAATGGTCAAATTCATTCTATAAAACATTGCATCATGTGCAACACCATTGGAGTGGTCTACTTGGCCCTGTGCGTCTGTGAATGTTTTTACGTCGGTAAGATGAAACGTCCATTTTTCAAACGCATTAGGGACCATATTATGCCACTCCATAAGCGATTGGCCACTACAGCCTTAAATAGACACATTGTTATTCAACACAATTGTGATCCTAATGTTGTGCGATTTGCGGCGCTTGAGCATGTGCCCGCACATGTTCGAGGTGGTAGTATTGATATTGCTCTCTTGCGACTAGAAACCAGGTGGATACATTGCCTAGATGCTACCAAATATCCTGGCTTGAATGAATACATTAGTTTCAAACCCCTTTTGTAAAGAGATATAGTATTATTTCTTCTTCAAAAAAATCTTTTTAATCCAATGGGCCTTCTGGTTCGATCTGGCTCTCATGTTTGGTCTTTTCCCTCTTTTCCATCTCTCTTCACTTTTCCGTCATGACTGCTACTGCTGTATTGGCCTTTTCCATTCTACAGGCCCAACACACATGTTAATGCCCTTCCTTCCCTATATTTTTTCCTATGTATAAATTATTCAATTTCTTGGTTTTATTTTTATTTTTTTACAATACCCTTTTATTATTTTTGTTGTTTTTCTATTATTTCTCCTTTTACTTATCAGTATTTTGGTTTGAATACAATTTAATATGGCTATGAATACATGTCTGCTTATTCCTTCAATGTGATTCTGTATTATTTCCTTGTCAAAAGAAGTTTATTGAGTATACAATGTTATAAAGATACATAAAGTAAGTTTACAAGGATCTATAAAGTAAGCTCATTGTTTTACAGTAGGGTTTATATAGGTAAATATCATGAAATTTCAAATATTAAACATTGGGTTCACGTAAAGCTAAATTAAAGATATATATCATTTCCTTAGTTACTTTTGTAGGTATTTAAATGATTTATACCTACTATACATATTGTTTACAAGTAGAGTGTATATAGGTCAAATAAATTCTGATAATGAGCTTTAATCGTAAGGTGGAGAAAAGGAAAGAGAAAGAAGAAAAAGGTTTGAAAGGTAGAGGTATGGTCCACAAGGTTGTCCCGCTCGTCAGTTTATTTTTCTTTTTAGTTCTCTTTGAAGCCTTAGAATGGGTGTCTCTGTAAGTCATTTAATCTGTTACCATGGCAACAGGACAGAGTCATTGAAGTTTGACAGGAACTGTTGTTTTATCCAAGGATGCCAAAGTTTTTCAAATTTTGGAATTTGATTTTGATCTATGGCTACCATCTTAGCATGGGACATTGTATTATTCATTCTGTGAATTGTTTCTGCTAGTACCAATGTAGGAGATTTCCATGCCTTGGCCACTGTTTGTTTTGCAGCCGTTATTAGTTGGATCATAAGTTTGAATTGAGAGAGTGTTAACCATTCCGGTTTTAGATTAAGTAACGTTAAATATGGATCTGGTTGTATTATTTTTTTAAATATTTTAGATGCAATCACGAAGACTTCCTTCCAGAAGGTTTGGATTACTGGGCACGTCCACCATATGTGTAAATATGTGCCTATTTCTGGGCATCCTCGAAAACAAAGAGCTGAGGTATTAGGTGAATATTTTGCCACTCTAGCGGGTACAAGGTACCAGCGAGTTAGGACTTTATAATTTGTCTCCAGTGCTAAGATGTTGGGTGAAGATGACTTAGATGTGAGCCATATGTTAGACCAGTCCGTGTCTTCTAAAGTTCGTCCCAGGTCCTCCTCCCACCTCTGAACGTAAGAGGGTCTATTAAGATTTGCTACTCCATATAATTGATTATAAAGTGATGAAATTGTACCTTTAGCAAATGGATCTTTTGTACAGATTGATTCAAAAATGGATAATTGGGATAATGGTGTATCCCCCTTTAGGAATGGTGTATAGAATTTTTTTATTTGGAGATATCTAAATATCTCAGAGTTTGGTAGATCATATTTTTCTCTAAGCGATGGGAATGACAGGAATGATTTAGATGCTATGAAGTCATTTAGTGTCTGAATGCCTGATGTTGTCCAAGCTTTAAAAGAATTTGGGTAGATCCATGCCGGATAAAAGGCCGGATTTCTGATAAAAGAAAGGAGAGGATTGTGTGGAGATTGTAACTGATATTTGGTTTTTAGTTTATCCCAGAGAGATAAGAAGTGTTTAGTTATGGGATTATGAATTTTAAAGCGGTCTTTAGGATCAAGCCATAATAAATTTGATATTAATAGAGGGTCATTTTCTGAAGCCTCTATAAATACCCATAATGGGATTTCCTGTTTTGCATGGTATTTGGACAGACTGGCCAAATGTGCTGCTCTGTAGTAGTTAGTAAAATTAGGGTATCCCAGGCCTCCTTTATTTTTGGGAAGATGTAGTGTGTGTATAGGTATACGTGGTTTAGAAGAGCCCCATATAAACAAAGTTGCTCTTTTTTGTACTATTCTCAAAAAATAGGAAGGAATTGGAATAGGGAGGATTCTGAATAGATAAAGCAATTTGGGTAGAATAGTCATTTTGATTGCATTAATCTTCCCTATCCAGGATAAAGGAAGTTGCGACCATTGTTTTATTAGATTTGTGATCTGTCTTAATACAGGAGGATAATTGGTTGAGAATAAGTCAGAATGAGATGCTGTTAAATGAATTCCAAGATATGGGATTAATTTTTCTGCCCATGTGAATGGGAGTGCAGCCCTAGCCGGGATCAATTCCATGTTTGTGAGTGAAATATTAAGCACTAGGCATTTCTTAGGATTAATCATAAGGCCGGATAGGGCTGCAAATCCATCAAGAGCTGGTATTAAGTTAGGACCAGAGACCTGTGGTGATGATAGAAAAAGTAATATATCGTCTGCAAATATACATAATTTGTGTGTAATACCTCCTACTTCAATGCCAGTTATAGTTTGGTTTGTTCTGATGTATTGGGCCATGGGTTCGAGTATAAGGGCAAATAATAAGGGAGATAATGGGCAACCCTGTCGGGTACCTCTTTCAATATTAAAGGCTTCAGATTTGTATCCAGCATATTTTATATAGGCTTTGGGTTTATTATATAATGCTTTGATCCATGTTAAAAAGTGGGGTCCAAAACCCCATTTTTGTAATGAATATTGCATATATTGCCAGGATACTGTGTCAAATGCCCTCTTAATATCGAGAGATAGAAAACATAAAGGGATTTTACGTTTTTTAGCAATATGTGCCAATAACACTGCCCTGCGTATATTATCGCCTGCCTGTCTATTTGGCATGAAGCCTACTTGATCTCTATGTATTAATTTTCCTATAATGCTATTGAGGCGTTTTGCTATTATTTTTGCTAATAATTTAATATCGAGGTTTAACAGAGAGATAGGCCGATAATTCACACAGGAAGTATCATCAGAAAGGGGTTTTGGGATCATACAAACAATTGCCATTAGTGTTTCTTGCCGAAAAGAATGTCCATCTAGAAGTTTGTTAAAAGTTTCAGTGAGAATGGGAGAGAGTATTTCTGAGAATGTTTTATAGTATAAAGCTGAGTAGCCGTCTGGGCCTGGTCTTTTGTTAAGTTTTAGGTCTTTTATGGCGTTAGCAACTTCATCTATAGTTATAGGCTCATCCAAACTGCTTTTTTGATTCTGAGATAACTCAGGTAAGGTTATTTTTGAGAAGAAGGATTCAGCTTCTGTAGGATTAAATTCATTGTTTGTCTTGTATAAAGTTGCGAGATGTGAGTGAAATTTATGGACTATTTTAACTGGATTACAAGTGTAAACATTTTTTGATAATTTCAAACGTATTGGTTTGAAAGATTTGTTAGTTGAATTTAATGCCCGAGCCAAATATGTACCTGGTTTGTTTGTATTCATGTAGAAATTGTGTTTGGAGCGTTTGAGGGATTTATCAACTGACTCAGTGAGAAATAGATCGTATTCCAATCTAGATTTTTCCAGATGAGATTTTGTACTCTGAGATGGATTATCTTGAAATGATATGTAGGCTGCATTAAAATTGAGTTCTAGTTTTTTTGCTAGATTTTTGCGTTCCCGTTTAAATAGTGCCATTTGTCTTTGTATTGTACCACGCAAGACAGGCTTATGAGCTTCCCACAGTGTTATTGGGGAGATGTCTGTTGTATTATTAATTGATATGTATTCCTTTAAAGCTTGTTCAATGGCCATCTGATGTAGTGGGTGTTTGAGCATTATGTCCGGTAAGTACCACGTTGGGTCATGCGCTTTTGGTATGGCTGAGGCTATAGTAGTGTATACTGCATTATGGTCAGACCATGGAATCGGAATTATATCTGATGCAATAATTTCTGGTATCATTCCTATTGTTAGAAAAATATGATCTATTCTGGTGAAGGTTTGATGAGGGTGCGAGAAATAAGTGAATTTCTTTTTCATTGGGTTACTTTCTCTCCATGAATCTACCAGATTGTATTTGGAAAGAAGTTGAGAAAAAGGTAATCTAGAGGTTATTTTGGATGGTGTAAAAGGTGGTTTATCTAGAAATGGGAGGAGGACCTGGTTCGAATCCCCACACATTATCACTGTTCCTATTTTGTGTGTATTAATCACTTGTAATATATGTGAGAGGAATGGTGTAGGTTGTTTGTTAGGAGCGTAGTAGGAAATCACCGTGATTGCTGTATCCATTATATAACCCATGAGTATCAGGTATCTACCTTCTGGGTCTTTAATTTCTGATGATAAGGTGAATGGTGTGGATCGGTGAAATGCAATTAGAGTTCCCCTTTGCTTGGTACAGGCAGAAGCCGTGTAAATTTGTTGATAAAAAGGAGAAATATATTTTGGAGTAGAATCTTTGGTGAAGTGTGTTTCTTGGAGGCATACTATGTGGGCCTTCTTGTTATGGAAAGTACGGAAGGCTTTGGTCCTTTTTGAGGGACATTTATTCCCTGAACATTCAGGGAAAGTATATTCAGTGGTGCCATGGCAATAGATCAAATAGTTTTGACTTACTTTTTGTTATGCAGAGCTGACTGCGCAGATCAACCTGTGTGGACTGAAGAGATGAATAGATAGAAAAGAAACCAGTGAATTCTGGAGTAAAGAGTAAACAAAAAACATATGAGATTAGATGATACATTGTATAAATTATTTTTTGCAAGTAATCACAATTTACCCGTGAAAGAGAATAAATATCTCTCTCAGGGGAATAAGTGCCTTCGTCACACTCCCACATAATATGGTTGGGAGAATGAGGAGGGCTAATGGGGGTACACGGATCTTCCGCTTACAGGAGAGAAGTGGTATGTCAAAAGACATCAAAATGATGTTTCATTAATTGGAGTGTAGAATATAGTTTTTGTTGAAATTATTTATTCCAGGGTGGTTGTATATGGTTAGTCTTCCCCTAGGCTAAATAATTCAGTTAGAAAGGTACTGTTAATAACTTTGGTATTGATGAAGATAGTTTGAATTATTTTGGGATTTTAACCCTTTTAGAGTAAACAATTACATATTTTATTCATATGTAACTGTTTAGATATGTTAACTCATAAAATTGAGGTTGTATTGCTTCAGATTAGAATAAACAAAAACATAATTCTAGGAACTAGTTAGGTAATAATATATTTGTTTTAAGAAAAGAAAGAAAAAGCTTCCATTACTTCTGGATTATTGAACATATTTGTCCTAAAAAGTAATAAATCTATTGTTATTACCTGATAATATATAACTGAACAAGAATTTCCTTATTTCACTTATATATTCTAAGGCTATATGAATCAGAAGTAATAAGAAATATAACTGGAATGTAACATGATCCCACACAGTGTGTGACTATCAGAATGCAGTTACATTCAGTTATAAATATAGGTTTTTTATAGAGAACCATCTCTTAGTATAATAAATGAAGAGATATCAGGAATTAGGATGTCAGTCCATTGAATCTTCTTGGTCCATGGATGATGTGGCATAACGGCCTCTTTTGTGAGAATGATGATTCTCATTTTGTTCTGAAATTATCTGGTTGCTGCCTGAAGGTGAAGATGACGCCATTCTTCTGCGTGTGGGAGTGTTGCTGCTTGTGGGTTCTGTCAGATTTAATTTTAAAAGGGTTTGTTGTAGTTCATCTGCTGATCTGCTTCTGTAAATTGTACCTTGGTAGTTAAATCTGACTGAAAAGGGGAAGCCCCATTGATACATAATGTTGTGGCGTTGCAGTTCCATTAGTTGGGGTTTCATGGATCGTCTTTTAGTAATAGTAAGTTGGGATAGGTCAGCAAAAATTTGATAATTGTGTCCTTGAAAATTAAGTTCCTTTTTTTCTCTTGCAGCAATTAGTATTTGTTCTTTCGTTCTGTAATAATGAAATTTTGTGATTATATCACGTGGGGGTCCATCTTTCTTTTTGGCTGTGAGGGCTCTGTGTACTCTGTCCAGTTCTAAACGTTCAATAGGGATATCTGGCTTTAGTTCTTGTAATAGAGCAGTAATAGTAGATTGCGGGTCTGTCACAGTTTCAGGTATTCCCCTTATGCGCAAGTTTGAACGTCTGGCTCTATTTTCGTAATCTTCGAGCTTAGTTTGAAGTATTAAATTCTCTTTTTTTAATTGTTCCAATTCTGTTATATTTTCTTGGGTTGTAATTTCAATTTCATCCATTTTTATTTCTAAGGCTGCGGTGCGGTTTCCCAGCTCTCTTATTTCTTTGGTTAGGCTTTTTGTTATTTGGTCTGAGGTTTGTTTTAAAGCCTTATGAAGCATCTTTTCAAATTGTAATAATATTACTGGGGATACTGAGGAGGCTTGTGGAGAAGTTTGTGAGAGGATTTGTTCTGTATCTGACTCAAATGGAGAGTCTTGCTGTGACATTTTCTGTCTGTGAGAGCGCCCTGATGCTGTATCTTGTGAGGTGACTGGAGCTGCTTCAGCTGCAGTGAGTGCCTGTGAGCTCTTTGTGAGGTGATTTTTATTTCTGCCACGGTTTCCTCCCAGTACCATATTTCCTGCCCAAACTTTCACAGTTTGTTCCCTGGGGCAAAAAGGTTCAAATGGATACCTTTTGAGCCTGCAGGCTCCGCTTTGTCCTTCTCTTCTCTCCTCAGCAGTGTGGAGCTCTAACAATGCATGTCTGCTCCGCTAGGCTCCGCCTCCTGCCCCCCGATTCTGTATTATTTATTTATGTTTAATTTTATTTATTGCTTTACAGTGTTGTGCATTGTACTGCTTCACGACTGCATGGCTGACTGAACTGCTTGGCTCTGGAGCATGCCTTGTATTTCCCTATTTGATCTTGCCCTCCCAATGCTTCTCAACTTATTCTTCTCATTGGTTCCCTGCATGCCCTGCTCTCCGCTCAGCCCTTAGCCCCTCCCTCATGCTGGGTAAGTTTCCTATCACAGCCCGTGGCTGTATGGACACCCAAGGGCTGGCCTTCTTCGTCGGCCAGCCCACCCCTCGGCCTGTCATCGTCCCCTACCCTCCGCCTACTCCATCTGCCACAACATCATTTCCATCTCTAGCCCCGCCCCTGATTGCGTGTGTTGGACGATCGCCGTCCTCCCACACTCTCAGGGGACACTAGGCATTATGGGTACTGTAGGCATTCGCGGTGGCTAGTGCGCAGGTGCACGGGCCGCTTTTTGTCTGCTCCTGATTGGCTGAATTTGTTCACCAATCAGGTGGGGGGCTTTAAATAGGTGAGTCACTCGTCCGTAATTGCGGACATACCGGGACGCTGCACAAGCTGTATTGACTGCAAAGGTAAATCTCCTTTTTGGGTGATCATACCACTGATAGAATGCTGTGATAATACATCACAGCATTTATCCCACTACCATCTTGCTTAATTGAGGCCCTTTATTTATATTTATTAGGCTCTTGCACCACACTTGATGCGGACACCATATGCATCCACTCCAGCTAGCGCTTTATCTTGAAGCGATCAGGCTGTCTTTGCTTGTAGCCCAGCCTGATGATCCTACTCAGCAGGTATGATTTTCTAGTTAACTCCAGTATTTTGTTACATATCATAAAACATTCTCGTTATTAGCATTTTATATCTTCCTTTTTAATTTTGTCCAGAGCAGTCTACCCATACAACTTACCAGCTGCCTTGATTGATCAATTATTATTGATCCTCCCAGCATCCCGGGTTTCTTATTAGTATACCTTGTTTTTGGTGAGTATTGAGGACTTTTTTGTTATTTCTAATTTATTTAGGTTAATTGAGCTCTTCAGCCTTATATATGTGTATTTCCACAGCTACTTCCAAGGTTTTTTATCAAGCCCCCTGCAGTCACATTAAGGCAGCGAAGAACGACCACCACCTTGGAGGTGGTCTATCTGGCCCCTTGGGGTTCAGTGGGTATGTTGTGTTAATCCTTGATTGATGTTAATTCCATCCTTGTTGGGACCCATTGGCTGGGCGACATTGCATTTGTCTAGTCTCCCTGCATCCATGTTAGTAGCCTGCACAACGTTGTTTTTCATTATAATCAATACATTTTGCTATACTAATATGAGATTTTCTTTTTATAGAATTACAACCTGTTATATCCCCTGAGGAAGCCTGATTCTCTTCATCCACTGGTTGTAAACACCTGCCTATGCTGCACTATGTAACTTATATTTTGTATGAAATGTATCCCCCTTTTTTTATGATATTTGTAATAAACTGAATTAATTTTAGTATTTGTACTGTTGTATTTTTGGCACCGCAATAATCCCATTACCCAGTCCATTGTTTCTATCTTTACCTTGCTAGGATGAGCTGCCTTATCTAATCTGGGACACACATACCACCACACCCTCTTAAATCTGAACAATGTTGAAGTTTGTAAACTTACACGTTTACTTTCTTGAATTCTGTGACATGTATTCACTATGCCAAGAAGTTGTGGAAAGAGATGTCCTGCAGACAGATTTTTCAAGTAAGCTTATACTGGATTGTCAATAAGAACTATTGTTCGAATGTTTCACAGTGTATGCTGTGACCTTCAAGCAGTCTTGTTAGCCCTGAGCTGCCCACACCTCCCTATCCTAGAGGGACAATGCTGCTCCTCCATAGATACAGTACAGTGAGTAAAAGTTGTCACCCTAAAACAGGAAGTGTGTTACAGGCCAGAAAAAGAAAAAAAATGAATCCAGCCACTACCTCTTGGTAAGCTGCAATATTACATTTTTGTTCTTGGGTTTAGATGCATTTTACAAAGAAGCAGTACAGGATAAACATAATTTCAATTATGGGAGCTAAACACAACATTGTCTTCACCATTGTCCTAGACAAAGATCAATGTGATAGCACAGAGGATGAAGCAATGACTAGAAAGTTGAAAAACAAGGAGAAAAGGCTGAATGTATTTTGAAATGAACTTAAACAGGAATACCTCACAATCTTTTTGTTCTCAGGCCCCCCTAGCTGAGTTGGAAATTGCTTCAGTATTGACCAGTATTCTAATAGTTTCTGGTGAAACATCACAAATAAATTGAACAAGATGTTTACACATTTAGGTGGTAGCAATTGATTGTTTAACCCCTTCGTGCCCAGCCCCAGCATCCCTTTACTAGAGATTGTACTCTGAAGGCGGGAAGGATTGGTAAACATGTGACCATTGTGGCGATCACAGTGGTCACATGATCAGGAGCCAGAAAAAGTGACCAGACCTGAACCTAGTAGGTCTCCCCCATTTTGTGTCTGGTGTCTCTTTGCCCCATGTTGGCATTGTGTCCACTGTAGCATTTGTATTGGCAGACCAGAGTAGGACTGGCCATAAGTGGGATTACTTCGAGACAGTTGGCCAGCTTAAACATGTATTGCAATATGTGTGAACTAAAAATCCCTGTTTTTAATTTCAAAGTTTCCTATAAAGGGTATATAGCAGTGTGCAGAAGGCTAGCCAGAATTTTTAATGATTAGGAGCTTGTCACACCTTCTACCGATTGTTAGGGGGATTGAGAGCTGCCTTTGACAGCTTGGTCTTTGCGCTGGATCATTCAGTGGGCGCGCTCTATACACAGAAACATCAGACACATATGTGAGGGTTTAAAGCCCACCCTTTTGCTGCCAAGGGTCAGATAAAGGCAAGCAAAGGACCACATCAGGCAAGCAAAGGGCCACAGTTTGGAGACCCCTGCACTAAACTGTGGCTGTATACAGTATGTCAAGTGACATTTAGAAAAAGATGAATAAATATATGGGCATATTTATGATCTGCTTCATACTTGATGTGTCCCCCAAAATGTTAGTTAACCCACCCGTAGGACATCGTATGATGTCCTTGACTTGAAGTAGAGATATTTGGATGATGCCTGCAGCTATAGGCATCTTCCAGATATCTTTCTTTTCAGCTGGCAATTTCATCTCATGTAAAAGCCATCCAAGAGTCTGATTAGCTGCTGGATTTGGACTCATCTGGCGGAGAGCCGGCTCTGCCAGAACACCTCAATTTTTTTCCTGGAAAGCAGAGATCAATGTTTTTTAATTTTTTATCTCATGCTTTCCAGGGTAGAGGAGATATCTGGGGTCTTGTAGACCCCAGATGTCTCCATAAAGTGGACCTGTCATACCTTATTTCTATCACAATGGGTTTACATTTCTTGTGATAGGAATAAAAGTGATCAACCCCTCGTGGTTGAACGCGGAAGCAAAAGCATACATTGGTTGCGCCCGCATATGTAAACAGTGTTCACACCACACATGTGAGGTATCGCTGCAAACATTATAGCGAGAGAAATAATTCTAGTGCTAGACCTTCTCTGTAACTCTAAACTGATAACCTGTAAAAAAGTTTAAAGTGTCACCTATGGAGAATTTTAAGTCCCGTAGTTTGGTACCAAAACACAAGCGTGCGTAATTTTAAAGCATAACATGTTAGGTATCTATTTACTGAGCGTAACATCATCTTTTTTATTGTATCACAAAATTGGGTTATATATTGTGTTATTTGCATTAAAATTAATTTTTTTCCCAAAAAATTGCATTTGTAAAAACCCTGCACAAATACCGTGTGACATAAAAAATTGCAACGACCACCTTTTTATTCCCTAGGGCTCTGCTAAAATATATATATATACATATATATAATGTTTGGGAGTTCTGAGTAATTTTCTAACAAACAAAAAATACAGATTTTTACATGCAGGAGAGAAATGTCAGAATTGGCCTGGGTGGGAACTGGTTAAAATAAAAAAAAAATAAAAAAAACCTTAGATATTGCTATCACAAAAGACATGGGAGAACCTTTTCTTTTAAACTACCTATCATATGTTTTCCAGTACCTAACCAAGAGCACATATACTGTGATTTATTGGACTTATATCTAATACTAATTGGTCTTTCATTTAAACTTAGCTGTAGTTTAGTTTTTTTAAATAATAGCATTGCAATGTATTCTACGGGTACTTTTATAATCTAATAAGACTTTATTCTTCTTATATATTTGACAAGACACTTGATTTCCATTTTAAAGCCAGTAAAAACTTTTTGCCAGCTCAGATCTTTGGTGTATAATGCATTCACAACTGTCAACTAAATTCAATACATGCACTTAGTCTAAAAGGGAAACATTTGTGCCTGTTTACTTTCAGAATATTGACTGTAAAAGGCTGAGAGGGATTAACATATTTGCTATTTATATTTATCTTGATATCCTGCTGCTTTAGGAGTGGCAAAGCATGCATCAAATCTTCACATCCCATATTTCCTGTTCAGCTAGCATTCCATTGCAGTGAGCATGCAACAGAATAGAATAGATAGGAGAGATAAGGAGGCATTTTCTATTGGGAAATTAAAATGGAATATTGGCAGATAAAGTAACAGGACAATCAATAGTAAGAAATGTAATTCCATATGATTAAAATATCACTAATGTTTACTTTAACAAAATGTAATTTCAATTTATCCTCAACCTTTAATTAAATTATAATCTGACTAAACATCTAAAAAAAAGGTTACCAACGTGACTTTTTTTGTGCAGTAGCATAAAAAAATGCTCCAAGATTTGCACTGTAAAAACTTGAACAATAGAATAATTTAAGGCTACATACTAACGGCTCTTTCACACGGACGTTCCGTATGTCCGTTTTTCATCCTTCCGTTTTCGGATGAAAAATGGACATACATGTATCCCTATGGAATAGGGGATGTCAGCGGATGAACGTCTGCTGACATCCGCTGACATCTGTCTCCGCTATGCTCCGTTTATCATGACGGAGGAAAACCCTACTTTTTCTTCCGTATGAAAAACGAAACGGACGTAAAACTGATGTCAGCGGACGATCTGATTTACATCTGATCCGCTGACATCCATTTTTTACCTAAATATTTTTTTTAATATATATTTCAATAAAAAAGTAATTTATGACCCTGGTAGTGGTCTAAAAGGAAGTCACATGCAGCCCATGAGCCCAGTATGTGGAGAGAGAGAAGAGAAGAGAAGAGAAGAGAAGAGAAGAGAAGAGAAGAGAAGAGAAGAGAAGAGAAGAGAAGAGAAGAGAAGAGAAGAGAAGAGAAGAGAAGAGAAGAGAAGAGAAGAGAAGAGAAACATGGCAAAAGATGTATCCCATGAGCGCCTCATTAACCTGGAGCATTCCAGGCCAACTAACTGGGACAAGAAATGTTGTGACTACAGAGACCGTATTACCAAATCTAGGATTTGGGAAGAAATATTCCAAGAGGTCACACCAGACTGGACCACAATGAGTCAAAAGTAGTGCAAGATACATGGTAAGCAGTTTGTGGGGATGGGGTGGCTTGGTGAGACTTGTAGTACACCCATATGTCCCTTTAGGCCGCGTGTACAGTACCTGTCAGTGCCATCTGTCCCCAGTGCCATCTGTCCCCAGTGCCACCTGTCCCCAGTGCCATCTATCAGTGCCAACTGTCCCCAGTGCCATGTATAAGTGCATCTGTCGTCAGTGCCACATCAGTGCCACGTATTAGTACCATCTGTCATCAGTGCCACATCAGTGTCACATGCCATCAGTGCCACGTATGAGTGCCATCTGTTATCAGTGCCAAGTGTCATCAGTGGCACATATTAGTGCCATCTGTCATCAGTGCCACATCAGTGTCACATGCCATCAGTGCACATCAGTGTCACATGCCATCAGTGCCACATCAGTGTCACGTGCCATCAGTGCCACGTATTAGTGCCATCTGTCATCAGTGCCACATATTAGTGTCATGTGTCATCAGTGCCACATCAGTGCCATCTGTCATCAGTGCCACGTATTAGTGCCATCTGTCATCAGTGCCACATCAGTGTCACATGCCATCAGTGCCACGTATTAGTGCCATCTGTCATCAGTGCCACATATTAGTGCCATCTGTCATCAGTGCCACATCAGTGCCATCTGTCATCAGTGCCACGTATTAGTGCCATCTGTCACCAGTGCCAAGTGTCATCAGTGCCACGTATTAGTGCCATCTGTCATCAGTGCCACATCAGTGTCACATGTCATTGTCCTGGTGCTCCAGGGCCTTCAAAAGTGTAATAGGTAGTAAACAAGTTTGCTTTAGAGCATTTTTACAGCTGAATACATATGGGTTACAAATAGTATACCTAATAATGTATTTTATGTTAACTTAGTCTACTTTTCATATGCAGGGAAAAAAATTGTGACACGTTGGACATCCATTAGGGACCGTTTTAGACGCGAATTGAATGATGAAGCAGAACAAAGTCGAAGTGGTGCAGGAATGACACAAAAAAGAAGAAGCCCCTTCTATGAAATGTTGGGGTTTTTAAGAACGGTTATGGACTTAATCGTAAGTAAATTAAATAAACTAAATAGCTTTTTGATCCCCTGCATGAACATTTACATTGGCAGAATGGCACGTACAGGCAAATGGGCGTACAGGTACCTCCATTTAAATTTGCCACCGTGTGGTTGCGCGCGTGACCCGAAATCCATGAGTGTGATCACGGGTCCCGCTGACTCGATGTCCACGGGGATATTCGCGATCGTCTCACAATGAGGAAGAACTCGAAAATGCTGTTGTAAACAAGCATTTCCCCATTCTGCCTAGCGACACTGACATTGATCACCGCTCCCTGTGATCGGGAGCGGTGATCAGTGTCGTGACACACGTAGCCCATCCCCCCCTACAGTTAGAACACATCCCTAGGACACACTTAACCCCTGCAGCACCCCCTCCTGGTTAACCCCTTCACTGCCAGTCACATTTACACAGTAATCAATGCATTTTTAATCGCACTGATTGCTGTATAAATGTGAATGGTCCCAAAATAGCGCCAAAAGTGTCCGATCTGTCCGCCATAATGTCGCTGTCACGATAAAAATCGCTGATCGCCGCCATTACTAGTAAAAAAAATTATTAATAAAAATGATATAAATCTATCCCCTATTTTGTAGACGCTATAACTTTTGCAATTTTTTTTTTTTTTTTTACCAAAAATATGTAGAAGAATACGTATTGGCCTAAACTAAGGAAAAAAAATGTTTTTTATTATATATTTTGTGGGGATATTTATTATAGCAAAAATTGTCGCTCTTTTTTTGTTTATAGCGCAAAAAATAAAAACCACTGAGGTGATCAAATACCACCAAAATAAAGCTCTATTTGTGGGGAAAAAAGTTTCGTTTGCAAGCAACATCGCACGACTGCGCAATTGTCAGTTAAAGCGACGCAGTGCAGAATCGCAAAAAGTGCTCTGGTCTTTAGCCAGCCAAATGGTCCGGGGCTTAAGTGGTTAAATTAGTTGACTCAAATCATAGACTCATTTAGAACAGTAATGGGACACATGGATTATGTATTCTAATAAATCTACTGTGCTGTCCTGTAATCCATCGATCAACATATCTTTTAGAGTACAAGCACCAACATTTCAGAAACAGAAGAGGAGGGGGATTCGGACTCGAGAAATATAATCCAAGCCGCAGAAATTGTAGCCGAAGAGATACCAGCAGAGCATGGTGCGGAACAACCCGTGTCATTCGAACCGTCACCAAATTCTGCTTCATCAAGAACAATTGCCCAGGAAAGACAACGTGTGCCTGTAAGAATCCCATACAAAATGACCCATTGTAAAATGTTTACATTGATAAATGTTCTAAAAAATGTCTCCCTCAACAGAATCATTCTGTTCGCGTCACAACAAGAACTAGACAACGCGGAGGACAATCCAGGCCAGACATTGAAGGTGCAATGATCGAATTCATGGAAGACATAAGGGAAAGGAGGAGGGCTGACACAAGGGATCCTTTTGCTGACCCCTCAAATCAAGATGCAGTTTACCTAAGGAGTCTGTACCACCAACTGGCACAGGTCCCCATGCATAGAAAGATGGAGGTGCAAATGTCTCTAATTAATTACACTGGTGTGTGTAAGGGCTGCAATTTCAGGTGACCCTATGCCACCGCTCATAAATGAGCAACAACGGCCCTACCAGGGTTATGCTTTGGACCCTGCTCCACTAAACCTATCATCACATCAAATGTATCATCATCATTACCCTCAAAGTATTACCCCCCATCAGCAACATCAACTAACCACCAGTGTACACAATGTATTGACCCCACCTCAAGTGGCACCTCTTAGTATTAATCCCCATCAGCAACATCAACCAACCACCAGTGTACACAATGTATTGACCCCACCTCAAGTGGCGCCTCTTACCCAGCCTCTCTCCAGTTCATATGAGGCATCCAGGTCTCAGATGCACTCCTTTCCTAGTTCCTCCCAATCGACCAATACATATTCCAATTCCCCCAAAGAGCCTTATTACCAGGATCTTTAAGCTAGCACTGTTTATTGCATGGGGGTAAAAGTATTATACCCATGCTAAAAACATGACGTTTTATTTTTTTGTAAACGTTGACAATCACAGAGGTCAGAAGTTTCTTTTAGTTGGCCACCAAGTTTACACACATCTCAGGAAGGATTTTGGCCCACTCCTATTTGCAGATCATCTACAAGTGAATGTTTCGAAGATGACATTTGGTAATTCAAACCTTCAGCTCCACTCCCTCCACATATTATCTAAGGTTAATGTGCTGGTTCCCACTAGTGCGATGACAGACATTGCATGTGATGTGAACAACAATGGGCTGTGAATTACATGCGATGTCAGTCAATGCACTAGTGTGAACTGGCACGTAAGGTCTGGAGACTGGCTAGGTCACTCCAAGATCTTCTTGAGCCACTTTTTTGTTGGCTTGGCTGTGAGTTCACCTGTGAGATCACCTGAGCTTCACATGTTGCCACTGGTGTCCTCTTGCACTCCTTCTTGACGACATCACGGAGCTGGTAGATGTTAGATACATTGCGCTCCTCCACCTTCTGTTTGAGGATGCCCCACAGATGATCAATAGGGTTTAGGTCTGGAGATACGCTTGGCCAGTCTATCACCTTTTTACACTCAGCTTCTTTAGCAAGGCAGTGGTCCTCTTGGAGGTGTGTTTAGGGTCGTTATTTTGGAATACTGCCCTGCAGCCCAGTCTCCGATGGGATGGGATCATGCTGTGCTGCTTCAGTATGTCACAGTACATGTTGGCATTCATGATTACCTCAATGAACTGTAGCTCCCCAGTGTCGGCAGAACTCATGCAGCCCCCAGGCCATGACATTCCCACAACCATGCTTGACTGTAGGAGAGACACACTTGTGTTTCTACTTCTCACCAGGTTGCCGTCACCCACGCTTGACACCATTTGAACCAAATATGTTTATCTCGGTCACATCAGACCACAGGACATGGTTGCAATAATCCATGTCCATAGTTTGTTTTATACAATGTGAGGGGTTTACTCACTCTTTTGAGATACTAAATGTAAGAAAAATATGTTTGTATATATGTTATTTTTTCTGGTTACACAATATATGTTTGCATATAATATATTTTGAGATATATACTGTGGTCACTTATTTTATATGACATGAATAAAAAATTTGAGTGCATGGAAAACTGCATTTTATTTTTGTACTTTCTATATACTACATAAAAATTTTCAAACAAAGTAGATGATAGATTACATAGGCAAAGAATAGCAATGTTGGCACTGCTTAAACATGATTATACTGCCATGGAACCTCTCCATCAGGGGACATAAAATGGTCTGCAAACTGGTCACGCAGAGCAAGAACAGAATAGCTTGGGCACTGTCCACAAAGATTGACAGATGGCAAATGGATTTCACCTTCCATGCTGATGCCTTCCTTCTCACGAATTATGTTGTGCAGCACACAGCATGCTTGAATAACACCTTCAGCATTGGTCAGTTTCAGTTGCATGGCGCTGTGGAATATGCGCCATTTGCTACTTAGTATGCCAAATGTGCATTTGATGTACCTCCTTGCTCTACTAAGTTGGTAGTTGAAGATTCTCTTTTTGTTGTTTAAATTATGTTTTGCATATGGCCTTAAAATGTGCTTTAAGAGTGCAAAAGCCTCATCAGCCACGAGGCATATCAGGTCCAGATGTTCCAGGAAGTGGTTTGTCAGGTGGTAAGTTCATCCTGCCCTCTAGAAGCCTTCTCCCCATTCTGGATGCCCTAAACACTCTTGATTCAGCAGTGCTGCCATGCACCAATATCCACAGCGACAAATTTATAGTTGCTATCACAGATTGCCATCAGAACCACGAAAAAATATTTTTTGTAGTTGAAATAGCTGGAGCCAGATCCAGGAGGCATTGTAATCCGAAAGTGTTTGCCATCCAAGGCTCCAAAGCAGTTTGGGAATTGCGTGTTCTTCAGGAATCCATCTGCGATTTTTGACCACATTTGTATGTCAGGAACTGGCATCACAAGCAGACTTAGCTCCTCCCATATAGTCTTGCAGGTGTCACGTACAATTTTTGATATTGTTGATATACCCAGCAGAAAATAGTGGTTCAAACTGGTGAGGGTTTGACCCGTGGCAAGAAACCTAAGATGAATATAAACAAATGTTAGACTAAACTGTACACAATGGTATATGTGCATGAGCTCTATACATCCAATACCAGAGAAGTGGGAGAGGAGCGAGGTGTCAGGCGGACGCATCGCTGGACCGTGGGACAGGTAAGTGGCTGTTTATTAAAAGTCAGCAGCTACACCTTTTGTAGCCAATGGCTTTTAATAGGGTGGAACTCCGCTTTAAGGGGGGTTTGGGTGGCAGTTGGGAGGGGTCTAGGTGAGTGGCGGGAGGGAAGTTATGTACATGCCTTGGCAAATATCTAAGGCTTTGACTATTGGTTTAGGGGAGTAGGGGGGCTCATAATCTAAAATAAACAACAGCAAAAGGCTGATATACCTGAGAGTAAGTAGGAGGCAATCCTCTGGGGGCACGCAACGTCTCATGTTTGTGTCCAAACGATGCAGACCTGGTTGAAGTTTATCTAGGATGAAATCAAACGTGGGGATAGTCATCCTGGTAACATTGTAGAATTTTGTTGGGTATCTTTGGAAATCGCCATAATGCAGAGCAACAAAACCCTCATAGGGCCTCTTCAGCAGCATGGGATGTGTCCAATAGGTGCAACGTTTTTGCTGCAATCTTCTCCTCCTCTGACTCTCCACTCTCCTCACATACTCCATAAGGACAACACATGTCACGTCGTCCCAAAATTAGGTAGAAAACATAGCTAAAAATACTACAAACGCACAGAGACAGGTAACAGGACAAAAAAAATGCCTGCACACTATCACTGGGACCACAAAGCAGCATGGGAAACACAATGCATGCTGGGGAAGAGCGAAGTCTCACGGGAGATTAGATAAAAAAAGGATGAAAAACGGATATGAAACTGAAGAAAAAGCAATATAAAAAGATGAAAAACGGATGTCCATTAAAAAAACGGATGTCTGCGGATGTAAAAACGGATGTTAGCGAATGTAAAACGGATGTTCGCAGACATGAAAACCGATGTCAAAATTGACATCCACATCCGTTTTTCAACAAAAAAAAAGAAACTGAACTGAACTGAACGGACATAAAAAAAGGAATGTCCGTGTGAAAGAGCCCTTAATCTTGAAAAAAAAAATCTGCTTTATCAATGTTATTCCTTCCTGGACAACACCAATACATGTAGAGTTAGCAGTTACAGTTGGTCCTAGCAGTTACACAAAATAGGCTAAATTCACAAAGTTTTAACACAAGAATCTTTATTTTAGCCTGTGACTGTAATTTCTAAATCTCTTCGCACATAGCTAAAAAAAAAGGTCTTTTTAAAAAAATTAAAATAAAGATTCTTATCCTGGTGTGTTAGCTTTGTAACTTAAGCCTCATGTCAGCCTACACTGTGCAATTTTATAGCAGAACAAACAACTACACACATGTTTACAGGCAGCATGATATGATGGATGACACAATTAAATTGAGATAACGAATGCACTATACTGCTGCTATACAGCAGGGCACAGTTCCAGATTGAAGGTGAATATTGCAGTTAAAGATGCTTTTAGAAGTTCCATTTTAATGTTAAGAATATTTTTTCTCTGCTTTAATAATTTCTAACAAGAAAAATATAGATAGATAGATAGATAGATAGATAGATAGATAGATAGATAGATAGATAGATAGATAGATAGATAGATAGATAGATAGATAGATAGATAGTAGGTGCTCTGTGTGCAGCTCTCTCTGACTTTTCCCCCCTCCCACTGTGAACAGTGACAGAGCCAGGACTTCTGTGTGTTATGTAGCAGGCAGCTCTCACCCCTCACTTCTCTGCTGTGCAAGCAGCAGCAGAGGATCAGTGGCAAGAGGACTTGCTATGACGCCACCATGGGTTCTGGGAAATGTTGTCCTTAAAGAGTCACAGTGCAATGCAAGTGAATGGACGCTGATAGAGCTGTGGACCTCACTGCCCAGTATTCCCTGCACAACAGAGAAGGAGAGATAAAACTTTTGCGAGGCAATTCTGGAGAGATCTGAGTCTTTTATGGAGGAAGCCAAGCCGGGCGGATATGTGGCCTTTGCTGGGACTGTGCAGAGACCAGGGTGCCATCTTAGAGGGGTGTGGAGACTAGCGAGTGTGATCTGTTGCCTTTGCAGAGCCTGTGCAGAGATCAGATGCCTTTGCTGTGTCCATAAGGGCCTGAGGACTGAACCACTGAAAGATTGTTTGCTTAGCTGGAGCCAGAGCTGAGAGGACCCATTGCTGTGAGTGTCTACAGCAAGGGAGGGGAAGGAAGTCCTAAAAGTCACACATCACAGCACAACCCTGTGAGGAGGTGTATGACAGCCTCAGCCTGGGCTCCAACCAAGCCACCCCCTAGTACATTTCACTCGTCCCTGGAGCTTAATCATGGGGAGACCATGGGATAACTAGCGAAGACCAGATCTGAGAGACTGAGCCTTGTAAGGACCTGTTTGAGAGGCCTGAGTAACCGAGTCCTGGGTGCCTGAGGACAGTAGATCACTAAGTGATCTGGACCAGACTCCTGTGTACCAGGAAGGGTGAGCTGAACCATCTGTGCTCATCTCAATACTGACACAGTTAATGCAATAGAGACTGCTCATTGTTTAGCAGCCCATCAGCCATCCATTGCACACTCTTAAAGGGACAGCTACACATGCACCACCTTACAGAAGGGCCCCAACGATAGTCGATAGACAGATAATATTGACAATTAGACACCAGGTACTTTGTAATCACCTTCAGGGTACCATTTTAGCAGATACGTATACACCAACCCACTTTTGGGGCAGTGTGCTCTAGTTGCACTATATCATTTATATATTATAGTTTATAATCTAGTTTACCATCACAGTTCAGTTGATTGCCATTTTATAGGTCAGTGCTCACTTTATCTAGTACAGTATCTTTAAATCTGTTCAATTGCCTGTTTATTGATTCATGCATTGTTTAACTGTATTGCCATAATAAATCATTTCAGTCTACCATGCAGTTGCTTGTAGCCTATTTTATGTGCATTATTATAGAGTGGTAGCTTATTAATTTATTAACTATTAAGTTACACAGGTGTGTCAGTGGGATGCAAGCAGCATAAAGAGTTGTGGCAGAACAGACAACCCATCAAATTCAGCAGTTCATGCCAGGGTAAGTGCTACAAAATAAACTTAAATAAAAAAAAAAAATGCACAAACTCCCCCAGACACAAATTCTATACTGGATTCACACCTTTTAGGCTACACACATCAATGCATGCATTAGTGGGGTGTTCATTGAAATGTCATTCAAAATGTGTGGTACTGCAACTCACCATGCTGCAGATTGTGAATTACCCCAACACATAGGTGTGATGTTAGCCTTAAAGTCTATAGCTTAAAGCATCCCTGTGCTTTTAGAAAATCTATGGTTTGGGGGGTCTTTTGCTAGTGTTCAGGTATTCAGCTGTACTTTTTGTCAATGCAGGCGTGGTGCAAAGAAAACTACCATGTCTCAATGCTGCTGTGTGAATAAAACTTTATTAAATGTCAATTTGACATTTCAATAAAGTTTGGACAAAACAAAAGGTACACGGTGTGGGATTGATGCATCAGCACTGTTCCTGTCAGTACTTGCTAGCAGCCATGCAATCAGTGTGGCTATCTGGCGTGAACAAGCTCATAAAGCTTTAAATAAATAATAGTAAAAAAAGAAAATACAGCAAAAATTGTCCAGCCACCTGAAGTCAAAAATGGGTGGCTGGGCCACGCAGTGAAAACTTTAAGGTAAAACACGTGGCTTGCAGATAAGCAGCTAAATAGCGTATGAGTTACGCAGTTAAGTAATGTAGCCACTTTATTCAGAGGACATAGTCCTTGTATCCATACAATAAAATCACACACCAACCTTGAGAAAAAGGATTTTTTTTTTAAATATTGCATTAAATGCAACTTTGAGACTACACAGCTCCAAATTCAAACACTTCATACTTGTGATTTAAAACAAATATAAACTTAGTTTACTGTGCATAATGCACCACTCAGGACCACTCAATACTAATCCAAAATCAATAAAACACTAATCCAACCTCAACCATTAATACTAATTATTGCGGGATTAGGGACCAACAGACAGATGTCAAATGGAGGTCTCAACACATAAATCTATATAAAAGGGCACTTTTCATCCACTTTTAGGTGCCTAAAATGTTTTTAAAAAAGGTTTCTCTCGCAAGGCTAAAAAGTGCCCTAAATTTAGCAAACAGAAAACAAGGTTTTTAGCCTTATGGTCAGCTCACTCCCAGTCTGTTGGACTGAAAGGCAAAAAATGAATAAAAAATAGAAGTACGCGCCAGTAAATTCAATTTCCCAAATCACTGTGGTATAATCAATTTACAAACCATGGTGTAAGCCTCTTAAACTACATAGACCATAGCAGAAAAGAAGGGAAAAGGTCACCATTAGTATAGGAAACCAAAGAGGTTAATAACTTAAATGCTGTTTGAAGTTAGAAAAAATATATAAATACAGTTTATTTTATTTAGCTAGCAATAGAAAAACACACTACGGTTAACCATTTGCCAAAGTTAAAAAATGACAACATTGGCAATTAAAACACTTCTCCTGGACATGGCAGATATTGTGGGCAAATAGCTTGTATGTGCATTTATTATGGTATAAGTATCGCATATATGATGAAGTTCACCTGACTAGAACTCATTATCCAACCAATCCAAAACTTGTATCTGCTTTTCAGTTTGAGTCTGTCAAAACCATCAACTTCCTTCTAAACCTTATTGACTCTTATTGAAGAAATTGCCAGACTCATGACGACAGATACAGTATTTCCTTTCCCACAATAACTTTCTTTGTACATAAGTATTAATTGTTATGCTTTTGGTCGAAATATAATTTCCCTGCATGCACAACATTTTATATTGATAAAGCTGAAGTTCAGATATGGACTATCTTGCATAGTTACATTGGTCCAGTCTAGAACAATGTAAGTATATATGTGCCATACCTGGCCAATCTCCGTGGAAGCTGGAAACACTGTAGTAGGCACAACCAGCTTTTTGCTTCCATGCCCACCAGCTTCCCTGCTTTTTAGTGAACATAGGATGTTGGTTACTCAGCACGGGTGCCATCCAGAGAATACCTTGCATTTTCTTAATGAGTGCAAAGTGTTTTTTGATTGGAGGTGTAAAGGCATGGCAATCCAATCTCATCCAATCAGAAAACGCTTTGCATTTATTGAGGGGATGCAAGGTTTTCTCTGAATGGTGGCTCTGCCATATAAATAAATAATTATTCGTACGCTGCTTTAAGAAAATACTGCTTTAACAAACTATCGCTGATCCTTTTTTGTCAGTATTGTACAATCATCTGATATTATATTTGCCCAAATCCCAAGCTGTTTGCACCACTCAGTATTGATGAATAGACAACACACTAAAAAGGTAAAATATAACTTTAATGAGCAAATAAAGGCTTTGACACTTCATTACATTTTTCATTTCACCTGCAATGATTTCATTTTACAGAGGGAAAATCTTAACTAATTCCTGGCTTTCATGTTATTTCAAGGTAAAATTAGTTCTGCAGATGAGAAAAAATTATTCTGCATAACAAATTCAAGAAAAGTGCAGACAGTGACTGTGTGAATAATGGGCTGGTCAGCAGAACAGCAAACTTTAATTTAGAAAAAGCTGCTAATCAATCCCTGTACTACATTATAACGGTTCCATGTTTGTTTATACAAGGATCCATTGCCCTTTCCTCCTGAAAGTAGCAGTTTTCATGTGGAAAACGCGTCATGTTTCCCATGGCAATCTGCCAACCTGAATTCTTCAAAAACACACATAGCCAACTATAACTGTAAAGTTATACATGCATGTGTGTACATTGCATCATAAAGTGTACATATTTAGTGCACATGCTTCATGTTACAAATGAGGAAACTTCATGATGTAAGGGGGAAAGAAACAGGTTATATTAACAGTAGGAGGATATGGAAAACTCTACCTACTCTTTTTCTAATCAAAGATCTCAAAAGTTTCTCTTTTAACTTGTGAGCCACAGTGGAACAGGTCAGGTATTAGTAGTAGGATGCAACAGGTATCAAAGAGTATGAGACCAAAGCAGCAATACATATAAAACAATTTGCTTTAATTTATCACTTAAAATCTATTACCGTATATACTCGAGTATAAGGCGAGTTTTCCAGGACATTTTTTAGGCTGAAAAACCCCCCTCGGCTTATATTTGAGTGAGGGTCCCACTTAAGAAAAAAATGTCCCAAAAATGGAGCTGAAAAAGGGGTGGTGCCATCCCGCTGGGTGGCGCACATGTATCCGCCCGGTGCACCCCTGTCAGTTTCCCCTCCCTCCTGCTCTTCTCACAAGTGTCATGAGATGCAGCCTCCCCAGTGCCTGGTAGCGTGATCTCATGCTGTGTGTCAGAGATCTGAATCGCCGTGCAGCCTCTGTAACGATGTCCTGCCTCCTAGACCACCTCTTGTGATAGACGGCACACTGATCCAATGCTAGGAATCATTGTGCCGTATCTCATAGGAGGCAGGACATCATTACAGCGGCTGCATGGCAATTCAGATCCAGCTCTGACACACAGTGTGACATCATGACATCGCATTACCAGTCCCTGGTAGGCTGTACATGATGGGCACTGGTAGGCTGTACATGATGGGCACTGGCAGGCTGCATGTCATGGGCACTGATAGACTGTACATGATGGGCACTGGCAGGTTGCTGCATTTCATGGACACTGATAGGCTGTACATGATGGGCACTGGCAGGCTGCATTTCATGGGCACTGATAGGCTGTACATGATGGGCACTGACAGGCTGCATTTCATGGGCACTGGTAGAATGTATATTATGAGCCCTAACACAGGCTGCTCTATGCAAACAGTCATGCCATCACATTCTGGAATATCATCAGCCTGCATTAGGCTTCAAACTATACAATCTTTTTTTATCCTGTTAGAAATGGATCCCAATACTTCTAATCCTGGACCAAAAGAAAAACGCAGGTCATACGAAGCTGGTTTCAAACTTAAAGGTTGTGTCAAGAGCAGAAGAAAGCAATAACAGTATTGCAAGTAGGGAATTTTGTGTTGACGAAAAACAAGTGAGGGAGTTGTGGAAAGCTGACTTGGAAAAGATTCCAAAGGCAAAAAAAACTTGACATGGTTTAACGACTTCATGTGGGGCTCTAGAGACTGAATTGCATAAATGGGTTATGGAGTGTTGTCAAAATGGTTACTGCGTAACACGCATGGGAATTTGCTTACGTGCCCTTCAAATGGCTAAAGATGACAAATTAAAAGCACCAGGCATTGAAAATGTTGCTGCGTCAGCAGGATGGTGTACCCGCTTCATGAATAGGTTTGCCCTATGTTTTCGGCAAAGAACAAAGATTTCACAGAAGTTGCCAAAAGACCTTGATGAAAAAGTGATGTCATTCCATTCATTCATCATAAAACAAAGAAGGATCCATAACTATGACCTGGGAGATATTGGAAATATGGATGAAACACCTATGACCTTTGATCTTCCAAGCAACAGAACTGTGGCAAGTTTGGGAGACAAAACTATTTTTCTCAGAACCACAGGAAATGAAAAAAACATTTCACAGTCGTTCTGTCATGTTTGGCTAATGGAACTAAGCTGCGGCCTGTCATTATTTTTAAAAGAAAAACCTTGCTTAAAAAGGTCAAATTCCCACCACGAATTACAGTGCGCGCGCATATTAAAGGCTGGATGGATGAAGATGGAACAAAAAATGTCAGGAAGAAATTTGGAATGGACGACCAGGAGCAGCCTTAAAGAAAAAAACATCATTACTAGTTTGGGATATGTTCAGAGTCCACACATCTGATGACATAAAAAAATTGGCAAAGTCTTCTCAAGTTACTTTGGCCGTTATTTCAGGTGGGCTTACATCTGTATTGTAGCCCTTAGATGTGTGCTTAAATAAATCTTTCAAAGACCGTGTGCGAAAGATGTGGCATGAATGGATGTCATCTGGTCAAGTCCGACTGACAAAAGTTGGAAATCTGATGAAGCCCGACGTAGAATTGATAGCAAAGTGGGTTTGTGATGCATGGGAAGAGATTCCAGAGGACATAGTGCAACGCGCCTTCAAGAAATGTGGCATTAGTAATGCTATGGATGGCAGTGAAGACAGCGCTTCGTATGAGAACAACAGCAGTGATGGTGATGACTGCGAACTCAGTGATGAAGACAATGTCTATGCTGATAACCTCACACCAGCTAATGCCGAAGCTCTGTTTGGACATACAGATGATGAGGAGGAATCCAGTTTTGAAGGGTTTTAACTCTTGTGTTTTAGCTTGGTTGCTGATTGAGCTAAGGTTTTTGTACTTTTAAAGTTATTGTTGATACCATATTGTTTTTATTGACCCTCTTTTCCACTTACAGAGCTAGTTTACTGTTTTTCTTTGTAATAAATATTCAAAAATAATATTGGTATCTATTTTTATTTTTTAAATTTACCAGTAGCTGCTGCATTTCCTACCCAAGGCTTATACTCAAGTCAATACGTTTTCCCAGTTTTTTGTGGTAAAATTAGGTGCCTTTGCTTATATTCGGGTCGGCCTATACTCGAGTATATATGGTATGAACAAGTAACAAAATACTAAAATAGATATACTGTGGCCCTAGTGAAAGCAAAACATAACAGAATAGAATATCCATACACTAATATACTATCCTGGCACAGAATAGTACAGCAAAGTACAGAAATGGTTAACTGTTGGCAAAATATTGAACAGACATTACAGAAAGAAGCACATAGGATAAATAAAAAATCATAGCACACTCCTCCCTGGACTCTCAGTCCTGGAAGCACAAAAGACACTCACACCATCAAAGCTCAGGAAGGGGAAGCGTCCTGCAGTTGGGTGAAACGAGTTACTGTTCGGCTTTGAAGAAGCAACTGGCTGGAGTTACATGTATGATGTTGTATGCAGATATATCCTAAGACATATGGCTTTGTGTGGAAAACAGTTAATAGCAAGCAATTGAAAATCAGTAAGACTGAGATAAATACCAAAAAGATATACCCAATGCAGAATCTTGATATTATCCCACACAAATGCCATCACTGAGATAGAAGACTCACAGCTCACTATATTGCAATAGGATACAGATACTCCTCTACAAAAAATAGTGATTCGGCTAGGTATAATGCGTGGGCAAGGCCTTCTTCGCCCTAAGCCGAGACCCTTCACAAAGGTGTTCCCTAATGCCTGGGAACTAGGCGGGGGCCGCAATCATGCCAGTATCAGCATTGGGGCAGCAGCCCAAACTTAGAAGCTTGCTCGCCTTGCACGGATACATTTAATATACAAAGCACTTTACTGTGAAACACTCTTCCCGTGACACAGCACAGCTTCCTTCCCGAATGCAGCATTATGGGGGGACACCACAGAGCCTGTGTCCGACTCCACCAGCTTAGCCATGACTTGTCACCTCACTCCCAGTGAAAATGTAGAACAGCAATAACTTTTTGTGGATCCAATTCTCTTTCTTTCAGTACCTCCAACTAGGTGCATAGGTTCCTTGTGCTTTGTTTTCGGTCCCAGATACATAGGGGTACTGTTCACTAGGTAGGGGTCAGGTTACCAACCCCACTCAATACCAGGGGACACAGTCACCCATGCTTGGTACTACCTTTCCCCTGCCGGACAGCTATGGCATTCTCACCAGTCTATGTTACTTACAGCAATGGCATGTTTGACATCTTCCCGCCAACTCCACTGTACCACTAACCTCTTCATGGTAGCTCACTTTCTATTCATTTTCATCCCCTTAATGTTAAAGGCCCTGTTTTTTTGGACACACCATTGACCTTAATGCACCCCTTTAAGACCAGGCAATTTGTAACTTTGAGAACATTTACTGAAGCTACTTGCAAGTGCAAGGTTAACAGATTACAGTCTTCCTCAGTTCATTGCAGACACAGTTCAGTTCATTCTAACTAACTAGGCTATGTCATACCTCTTAAGCTGATAAGAGTCTTCTATCAGGGTCCAGCCAGGTCCTGGCTTCAGTACCTGGACTGGGTATCCCAAAAGGGTGGTCATGTGTCCCTAGAGGAGCTACATCTTCCAGCAGGGCTTCCTGCTAGTTCCCATGTCGAAGAGCCTCTCTCTAAAGGTTACCTCCCCTTGTATGTATGGGCCACATTGGACCATAACACCAAGGAGTTAGCAACCTTAACCCCTTCTGACCTCCCTGGGTAGCCTGGTGCCTAGAACTCACTAACACAGACTTTACCACAACACAGGGCAATACATTAATATAACATAATGTGCACCCAAAAAAGTAGGCACCTGCCTACAAATGCATTAATATTTCCTGCTCAAAAGCTCATTGAACGTACTCTAAAGTCACTTCATAGCCTTTGTCAGGTAAATGGTCAGCAACGATGATGCTTTGGAGATATAGATTGCTGTCTTGTGGGAATGCCCAGACATGTCTTTTGTAGTCTTTAAAATAAGCAATGGCTGAGTATAATAACGTCTCAAATAGCTATTACTATATAGGTAATGAATAAGAAATCTGTTCACAGCTGTATAAAGGACATACTTAATTGTTATATAAATAGCCTGATGCAAAGTTCAAACCACAGTTTGTTAGATTCATAGCCACTGTATGTTATGCACAAAGATGAATCAGCAACAAAAAGTTCCCAGCTGTGTGCCAAGCATGACTGCAATTGTATGAGTGCTATGGACAATGTTCCAAATAATAAGGCCTAAACAACAATGAAACAGATTTGCAGTAAGCATGCACCACTATACACACGTGGCACAGCCAGCTTCCACACATGAACTGTGTATAACTCTAGTGAGAGATTGTCTCACTCGGCACACAGGAATGACAGGAAATTTCATAAATCTCTGTGGGAGAATATAAAGACGCTGCATTAAATATACTGTATACTTTGTTGGTACTGATCTCAAGCTTACTTATTCTACAAACTTACAAACATCACATGCATGCATTTGCAATACCTATTGGACATTCTAATGTGCATGAATCTGTTTTTTATCCTATATGCCAAATATCTCCCCTTTTAACTTAATTTGTTTTGGCCAACTCTCATCTGGTTTATTTCCTTCTAGCCTATTTTTTACCCTACAGTGGACAACATCTAAAAAGCTAGTGATGCCTTGTGTCACAGAAGTGTATAAGAAAAGACAAATGATGAATTTCAATGATCCAAGGATGCATGATCGATAACCTCTTCAGTTCTAACCAAGGCTAAGCAAGCTATGGCAAATGTATTTGAAAACCACATGTGTATCATCCACCACAGGCTTGATAAGTCTGGTCTACATGGTATAATAAAAACAGACATCGACAGAATGGACTTTTTAAGATCAGTTAATGAAGCTAACAATCCAGATGTTTCAGAGAAAGTGTCATTAAATTGTGAAATTTACCATCTAATATTATGGTATTTGACAAGTCAGAGACTCTTTAAGGAGTCTGTTCCTGAAAAGCAGTTTGTCTTATGTCAAGAAGCTATTACAGTGGTAATGTTATCCATATTTAGTAATTTATTGGCTGCAGTGAAGGTTATATCACTGTTTAAATGCTATAAAGATAAGTATCCTTAAACACTGAGTGCTTATTGTCTGATTCCTGCAATTACAATACATTTACATAAATGCATGCAGTCTGTCATCCTTAGGAAAATGTCAGTGGACTTGGCTAGAGAATTGAAATTGTTCTCTGGTGTTTATGAAGTCATTGTCATTGCCTATTATGTGACTATTAGGTATGTAGTTAAAGCAGAGTTCCAGTCCCCAATTAAATATTTTTTTAAAAGCTCCCCCCCATAATTGTCACCATTTCCACTGCAACATTAGGATACTGTCAGTAATGCAGTCCTTTTTTTGTTTTCTTTAAACCACTATAATGAACCTGAGGCAGGGTCCATCACTGTTGTGGTCATCTGAAGCCCGTTTGTCTTCATTTCCGCGACTCGGTGCAGTTGGCTAACCAGCATGCACCTCCCGATTTTGTGCCTGCGCAGTAATGCCACTGCGCAGCAATGTTTCTTACTGACAGGTTGCTATAGAAATAGCGGCATCGGCAGAAGTTCCGCCCCGTTGTTATGACAACATGTCAATCACAAGATATCTCAGAAGGTAATTGAAGTCGGGATGCCCAACTCCTCCTGTTCGCAACATTTCCTGTCTAAAAATCACATAAGATTTTGGTATTAGGTAATTCCCATGAAATCCTGGGATAGATGACGCCAATATCCCAGGGGTCCATGGGATCTGCCTTGTGACGTAATCACCTAAGTGGCCGGAGCCAGAATTGCTGCAGGAAAAAAAAAGGTAAAATGGTGGAACTCTGCTTTAATACCTAATACTTTCCCTAATATCTACAGATGTCAAACAGAATCAGTGCAATTTTCACTTTAAATTTTGTTGATAAAACATTTTTGTAGAGGAAAGGGTCTATTATGTGATTGCTTACTCTCAAATGTAGATAATACATTTACCTTCATAAATTCATTAAAGAAGAACTCCAGGCTTGGTATTAATTTACATAGTTGAATGGTGCCCATATTGAGCAGCCGACCTCCTGTATTCACAATGCATCAGGTCAGCCACTCAGCATGCAACTCAGAAGCAAGTGGATACCTGGAATTCTTCTTTACATAATAGGAAGAATGTTAGCATGAACTTTAGTTATGTCCACTTGTTCTTTGAAATGTTCAGATGCTCACTGATATCAAAAGAAGACCAAAAAATCCTAACAGCAATCATTCTGTTGAAAAATTGTGCAATAAACATTCATATTGGCCAAGTGTAAATGTCTTGCACTGACAAAGCATCTCTGATACTGGCCTTATCTTTGGGGAACTACAACAACCACCCCCAAAAATCCAGAAGTTGTCTGCAGAGGCCTTAGAGTGCCCATAGACATATATTCCTGATCTAACCGCAGTCAGTAGGATTGGCTTATGGTAATTTCATACGTATGGCCATCTTTGTTCATAATCACAAAGTCAGAGAAACATTTTTGAGGGCAGAATGGTAAACAAAGATAAGGCACTGAGAGAACATTCCCAAGCTGTTAAATGTTAATTCTCCTGCTGGATGAGATCATGGACTTATATTTAGCTCTGAGATAACTGCTTCACGTTTTATTTCCACATTTAGTCACTTCTGCCAGGAAATTTAGCAATAAAAGCAGTAGTTTAAAAAAGTCTTTTTTTAGATGCTGTGATGATTTGCTGTGGTTTGACTCAGTGATTTTGGCTTGTTCATATTGCTCAGGAAACTAAGAGTAGTTGGCTCTTGTTGAGGGAAGAAGGGGGAAAGCCTAAAGGACAAATATTTTGTCACTAGGGAGCATTCTTTATGTGAGAGTTATTCCCACCAAGATGATTACATAAGCCTTATGAATCATTTGTGACCACTTCTGCTAAAGTATGATGCATTAAACTTTAACGAGTCTTACACCAGACCTAGTGGCATGACTCTTGAACACCAAAGCACTAATGTGTTGAACCTAATTGCACTTAGATGAGGCAAATCGAAGTAGTACTTATGCCAGCCAGCAACATCAGATACAATGAATCCAGCTTCCCTACATGGTACTCTTAAATAATATATTATTTATGATTTTCATCTATTACTTATTCATCAAGCAATGACTTATTGTTTCATCCTGGTAAATGTGCTTGTTCTGCAAACTGGAGTAATGGCTTGTTTTAGTGACAAATTTACCTTAATCAGGTGAAAGGTTTCTATAGTCTATGGCAGCCTGTTGCTTACTATAATACGATACAATGGACACCCTTATATACTAATCCTTGGAAAGATATTATTTTCTGAATTGTTCATTATTCAGGTTATGACCATAAAGGTTTAGAGTGTTATGATGTTCAAAAACACAAAAAATGCGTAAAAAAATGGACTAGTAGTCTTGCAAATTTAAAATTTTTAAGATTGTTTGAAATATCCAAGATTAGATTGATTAATTGACAATCCACTGACACTCCTTGAGCAAATCTTAAATCACCTAGGGGCTTATGTATGAAGAGTGTGCTAACAGTACCATTTTTTGTTGTAGATAAAAATCCATCAGCTTTCAACTGTCATTTCTAAAGTCCATGTCTGAATATGAAAATATGATTGTGAATGATTGCTGTGGGTAACAATACATTTTCCTTCTTACATGGGTCATAATGATGAAGGCTAGTGCATTTTGATCTCTTTTTTTATCTGATGTCCACAAAGTAAACATTAAGGGGCTGGTTTACTAAAGGCACATAGGCTGTTTAACTTTTCATGGGAAGGTTTCTTTATCTTAGTGAGTGAGGTGAAACTCTGCTGACTTCTATCATCCAATCATGTACAACCAAAAATGCAGTTTTTTCCTTGCTTGTGATTGGGTATTCTTTGCAAAGTGAATTTTCATTTCATTCACTAAACTAAGTGAATATTCGCTTGGCAAAAAAAATATACATTTATTTGCCTTTAATAAATCAACCTCATAAAGCATGCAGACAATAATCAATACAATGTTAACTACGGTATCGATATCTCATCAAATCCTTTTGACTTTCTAAAAACTATTAGGACTTGGGACCACTATTCATCTAGAAATCTCTCCCGTCAGATGCAGTTCCCTATCCCTCTTCCCATCCCCCTCCCTTTCTTCCAACCATTTTATTTCCATTTTTTTAATGTATTTACCACTTTTGCATGGTCTTTATCTTCAAATTTTTTCTCCAGGTCAGACACATGTAGGTTTCAAATACGTGTCCCACCTTGATTGTTCTAATTGAGAGATACAAATTTCATGATTTCACACACTATAGATTGACGTGACATAAAGAACAAAGTTCCCCATTGAGTCTCTTACATGGTAGGTTTTGTGACTGTATTTCATACTGCTCCTGCTTATAATATGGAAACCCATTCTTTAGCAATTCCCTGTTTATGCATGGTGCGGTCTATATATTTGTCTGACCATGATGTACTCATTTACATGTCTTTCTGTATTCCTTTTTTTCTGTAACATTCTATGTAAAAATGTTCATATAAGTAAATAATGTATAAAAAAAATATTATAAATGTACATTTTGTCAAACCAAAAAAAAAACTGCATTCAGGAAAGCCAATAAATTATTTAGATACAAAAAATGATAACTACATTTCTGCTAAAAATTTTACTTTAAAAAGTAGTGGAGTATAAATATCAAATTTACTTATATGGTATGGATGACAAGTGATCAAGTATTACATCCAATGGAAATCTGTAAAATCTGGCACGATACTTTCTTTTCCATAGTGTTCTGATTAATATCAGGTGGGTGGTCATAATGGTATGGCTGATCCGTGTATGCTTCATAAGCCACTAGTAAGTTGTGATATGAATGGGTCCATAGACAGCGCACTCGTGTCTGTTTCTAGGGGTTTCTTTTCAGGTTTTTAGGGGAACAGGTACTTGGATAGGAATGGGAAGCATAGGATACGCCTGAACTACAAAGTGTTACAACCTGAGGACTGCTTGACTTCTGGCTGCTTTGCACAACTCCTCACTGCATTGCACAACTCCTGGCTGCAATGCACTTACAAACTAAATGTCCCACTGGATACAGGCTGACTGTGGCCTGCACTCTTTCCAGAGTCTCGAAGCACAACACTGTCACACTCTGCAGCACTGGAGACTTGTACTCAGTCACAGGATCATCGTTGCCTCCTGCTGATATCCCCCAAGCTCTTCCTTGTGAAGGAGATGTAGACTCACATCACTTCTGAAAAATTTGGTCTCTCTTCTATGGCTGCCTCCCCACTTTCTCCCGTGAGCTTTTCTCATGACCTAACAGGACCTTGCTGTCTTCAGGCTGGTTTTCTCCCAGGCTACTGCCCCAGGGGCAGAGCCCCTGCACAGGGGTCTCCTCCTGCAGGAATGGACCCAGGAACACTGCTCTTGGTAATCAAGCCGCTGGTTATTTATGAGCTCTCCCACCACCTTCTGGGCACACCACCCCAGGTTTTGGCTGGAGTATCACAAATATTCAGGCTGTCTGTTCTGTCCTTCCTCCCACTATGCTTCTAAAAACTGCTGCATCTACCATAGCTTCATAACTCAATAATAAATTACAGCACACAAGTGATGAAGACTTTAGTCCAGGGGTCTTCAAACTATGGCCCTCCAGTTGTTCATCATGCCTAGTCATGTCTGTGAATGTCATAGTTTTACAATGCCTCATGGGATGTGTAGTCCTGCAACAGCTGTAGGGCCGTAATTTGAGGATCCCTGCTTTAGTCCCTTTTCTCTATTGACTGCCCACTGGTTGCTGAGTTGTTTCCAATATGCTGAAAGATCTTTGAAGGAAGAACAAGTCCAGTCTGCTATGGTCCAGGCCACTACAGTAAAGTTTCACTGACAGTCCTACCACCAACACTACTGAGTCCCTGCTCCACACAGTCAAGTTCTCAGCTCAACAGGCAGCAATCCACCCCTCTGCCTATACATTCCAGGTGACCTGAAGGTAGCTTGCAGCTAACTCCAAACTTCCAGAAATAGATGGACAAAACACATTAGCTCCTTCACAGAACCCTTGCATATGTTGTGCTTAGACTAGAAGAAACAAAATGGTAATTAATAAATTAAAGGAAATCTGTTCTAGTTTGTCCCCTAAGGAAAAAAAATAATGATAACGTTTCAAAAAAAATATACAATAATATGTGCAATATATACAATATGATAGCTAGACATATATTTTTAACTGATGTCTGTATAAAACTATCCAAAGATTCATAAACCTGCAAGAAAAATAGGTAAGCTTGAACAATTCCATTTTAAATTTCAAGAAAGCAGCTCAGGGACAGTATAACATTTCCAAATCTGTCATCTGCAATCATGTAATAATTTATAGTGAGTACAAATTTCATTAAGCGTATCAGAATCCACACACAAATGAGTCTATTCATCAAGCTTCTCATTTTTCTTACATAAGACAAATAGAGAACCATTCACTGTTATTCTATGAAGGTTATTCATCAGCCAAAAGCTGCAAGGACTTTGATGAATAAGCTCCATAGAACAACTTAGAAAGGTGATGTATTTACCTTACTCAAGAGAAAAGATCCTTTAGTGAGCACAGTTTAAAATGATATATATAAAGTATACTGTATACAATATATATATATATATATATATATATATATATATATACTGTATATTTGATGTCTTCAAGGGTGGGGACAGACCTTAATATATTTAGGAAATTACTTTTTTAAAAATATGACGCTTGTTTACTATTGCTTTCACAGTTATTCAAAATCTGCCTCCGGGTTAACAGCACTTAGAGGTGCCGAAGTTCACAAGTTTGACAAGAGGCATATTTCTGCTGAGTCTGTCAGTTTCCAGATTTATGTAATAACGTACTAAATTTAGCATGGGAAAAGCCTTTTCTGAATAATTATGTGTGGGATCAGGAGACTCAAGACACAGAGCAATGTGGAGAGTTCCTTAAGGCTTAAAATAAGGCAAAACCCCCTAAAACTCTGTTGTTTCCCTGGTAAGTGTGCAGCTATGCATTATTCTGCTGCACTAATGGATATTTTGGTTTGACATGTAAGGTGGTGGCAAGTCATAAACATATGTTCAGGGTGTTGAATAAATGCTAACCTTGCATATATTTCCTCAGGCCAACTAACATTGTCATGGTATCAAGGGGCAAAGTGGGAAATATTTTTGGAGCCGATTGTAAGAAGTTCCATGTACAGTTGGGAAAGTAATTACCGTATTTTCTGCACTATAAGGCGCACCTAAGAGCCTTATATTTTCCTCCAAATCGGCCGTGCGCCTAATAATCCGGTACGCCTTATGTGTGCACTATGTTCCAAAATCATTTCCCGCTCTGACACAGGGATGTAGGCTGGCAGTGATAAACCAACCAGAGAACATTGCGTAATATAAGTGCAGTTTATCTAAGGACCCCCGAAAATGGCATCAGTCAAGAGACATGCTTACGAGGCACAATTCAAACTACAGGCTATCAGTTACGCGGTTGTAAATGGGAATAGAGAAGCTGCGAAAGAATTCAACATCAATGAATCTATGGTTCGGAAGTGGAGGAAGCAAGAAAATTAACTGCGCCAAGTTAAGAAGATGAAACAGGGGGGGCGTGGCCGGAATGTGAAGCAGGACGGACGTGGTCTCTGGAGCTCCGTGCAGCTCCAACCATTAAATCCTTGCATACTGGCACATCAGAATTTTGAATTCTGGACTCCTCTAACTCTGGGGGGGTGGCGTCGGTAGAGCTGGCAGCGTGGGCGGAGACGGCTGCCCTCACAGAGTTATGGAGGTGGAAAAATCCCACTACGAAAAGCTTCTCACACCTGTCCAAGACTCATAGATCCTTGTCCAGGATCGATTTGGTGTTTGCCAATGCTCCCATGTTACAGCTGGTGAAAGGAGCCAATTATCTTGCGGGAGATATATCAGATCACACCCCCCTACAGATTCATATTGGTATACATATGCAGGGGAGAGGGGGCACATGGCGATTAGAGCCAAGATGGTTGGAGGTGGAATCAGTGTCTTCCCAGGTGGTGCCAACTTTTTCTGACTACTGGGAGGATAATTTACAGTCAGCGTCCCTGCCGATAGTATGGGATCCATTTAAGGCGTGTATGCGGGGAAAGTACATCTCGGCAATAAAGCAAACGTGTAAACAATTCAATCTCAAATCACAGGAACTGCAGGATAAAGAGAGAAGGTGTGAGCCCATGCAGTTGACCAATCAAGTGTCACTTACATTGAGCTGCTTGAGGCGCGTCGTCTTCTGACGTTGCATTTTACTGAATTAACACACACTTCCTGGGCAAGGAGGGTTGAATCCCTCTTCGAACAAGGAGACAAAAATGGGAAACTTCTAGCCATGCTGGTTGCTGAGCAGAGAGTTCAGACCAGTATACCCTGTATTACTAATTCTCAAGGAACTCTATTGACAGACCCAGGTGATATTCTTGACACCTTTGTAAAATACTATAGCTCGCTCTACATGCCAATCCCGGCATATAATAAACAGGATCTAGAATCACTGCTTACATCCATTTGTATACCAAAGCTATCGGAGTCAGACCAAAACAGTGGAAGTAGAGATAACTGAAAAGGAAATAGAATCTGCCATTAGATCTTTCCCACCTCATAAATCACCAGGGCTGATGGTTTTTGTATTGAATGGTATAGGTCACATTTGGAGAGTCTTGTGCCAAGACTTAAAGCGTTATTTCACTTTTGCTTGGAAGAGGTTACCAGATTCTCTTATGGAGGCTCAGGTGGTTCTATTGAATATTTGGGTGTACATATATCCCCTAAAGTCACAGATTATTTGGCACTTAATCTGATGCCATTGCTCACAAAGGTAAAGACACAATTAGAGGCCTGGAAACATTTAGCATTCTCCTTAATTGGTAGGGTGAATCTCCTTAAAATTAAGATGTTACCAGTGTTTTTATATTTTTTGCACAACACTTCTATCTGGATCCCCTGCTCTTTCTTTCGGCACGCAAACAGCCTGTCCAGTTAATTTCTGTAGGGCTCCAGACACCCCAGAATAGGTCTCCGCAAATTACAAGAACCCTATGGACAGGGAGGTTTGTCTACCTGACTTGTTTAAATATTTCATTGCGGGGCACATGGTCTTTGCCAGGCGTTGACTGATAAGAGACGATGGCGATGCAGTGACAGTATTGGAGGCTGCTTTAGTGGGATCATATGAGGGTCTTAGCTTTCTGTTGTACAGAGGACCACAGGCAAGAGCGCCCTTGACTGGCTCAATGCGTGCTACTATTTGCGCGTGGGACAGGGCAAGGGTGCTACTGCATACTGATACGGAGGTGTGGTCACCAGATACGCCATTGTGGTTCAACCCCAGATTATCTAATTTTAGCAAAATACCAGATCAAATAATATGGGCCAGAGTTGGCGTCAAACAACTAAAGAACATAGTGGGGGGGACACTGCTCTCATTCAACCAACTTAAAGATAAACATGACCAAACTGGTACTTTTTTCGCAATCTGCAGTTGCGGCACACATTTAACACGCAATTTGGCACTGCCACGGTAGTACTTCAGTCCTCCCCTCTAGAGCAGTTACTCTGTGACGAGTCCCTGCAAAAGACACTGTCAGAAACATATAAAGAGTTATTTGCTGACAGACCCCCAGCACTCAATAAATGTAGAGAGAAGTGGAGCTCACTAGTCCCCAATTTTCAAGGGGATGACTGGGACGTTATGTGGGACCACCCATTTTGGGTCCTAGTATCGGCACGTGATCGATATATTCAATTTAAAATACTCCACAGGGTATACTATACCTCAAAAAATAGAATGGAAAGAATGTAGCAGCGCTAAGACCATGTGACAAGCACTAACCAAATAGTGACAAAAAATATGAGTATTAGTATAAAGTTCTTGGAAATATATATTAAAAAATATAATAAATAACACCAGTATGTTGTTCCAGAACCGTGATGTAAATAAATAATTGTAAGATGAATCCTCAACCGCAACCACAGTGTTAGCACCACACAGAATGCACGCTTACCCCAAGGCAAGCTAAGATAAGGCTGCGACCTAATACCCGGACAGGGCCTTTATCCGGAGAAGATGGGAGGCCGATGCCTCAGCAGATTCTTATGAGGTGATCAGCATACAACCCAGATCAACCGAGTCCCGGATCAGATAGATTGGTCAAATAAGGATGCCGTTCTCTCAGTTTCCTCTCAGACAGCACAGTGTTGACATACTTCAGCCTTGATGGTCATCACGCCAGCATTTACTGAAGCTGCAGGGCCACCGAGGTAATTCCACAATGCATTGATCTGGGTTGTATGCTGATCACCTCATAAGAATCTGCTGAGGCATCGGCCTCCCATCTTCCCTGCGTTTCTACAGTCACCATTCGACTGAAGGCAATAATGATAGCACAAGACATGGGGTTCGAACACTTTCAAGGAGGTCCGTCTTGGTGCGTTCGTTTTATGAAAAGGCGTCATCTCTCCATCCGCGCAAGGACTACCGTGGAGCAGCAACTGCCAGCGGATTACAAAGAAATGCTGGCCATTTTCCGCACTTACTGCAGTAACAAGATTACCGACAAAAAGATCCAGCCCAAGCACATCACCAACATGGACGAGGTCCCCCTCACTTTTGACATCCCCGTGAACCATACTGTGGAGAAAAAGGGGACCAGCACGGTATCGATACGCACCACAGGGCATGAGAAGTCAGCTTTCACTGTTGTTCTTGGTTGCAAGGTAATGGACAGAAACTACCACCTATGGTCATTTTTAAGAGGAAGACGCTGCCAAAAGAAAAGTTTCCAGCCGGAGTCATCGTTAAGGCCAATCAAAAGGGCTGGATGGACGAGGAGAAAATGAGAGAGAGGCTGAGAGAGGTGTATGTAAAGAGACCGGATGTTTTTTTCCGCGCATCTCCCTGTTGATCTGCGACTCCATGCGCGCCCATCTCACCGCTACTGTGAAAAATCAAGTGAAGCAAATGAATTCGGAGCTTGCCATCATTCCGGGAGGATTAACAAAAGATCTCCAACCACTGGACGTTGGTGTAAACAGGGCGTTCAACGTGAAGTTGCGAGCGGCGTGGGAGTGATGGATGACAGACAGCGAACACACCTTTACCAAGACTGGGAGACAGCGCCAAGCGAGCTATGCCACCATATGTGAATGGATTGTGGATGCCTAGGCTAAGGTATCTGCTTTAACTGTTGTCCAAGCTTTTGCGAAAGCCGGCATTATTGCTAAACAGCCACCTAGCAACAAGACTGACTACAACAATGATGACAATGATGAGAGGGAACCCGGCATGCTTGATGGCGAAATTGCCCAGCTGTTCAATTCAGACACAGAAGATGAGGACTTTGATGGATTTGAGGGAGAAGATTGATTAAAAAATAATGTGATTGTATTGTTAAATAGTAGAATAGTAGAATAAAGTACAAGTAAACTCACTGTTTTGCTTCCGTTACCTTTTTTTTGTAGACCGTATGTTTTAGCATGCGCCTTATAATGCAGTGCGCCTTATGTATGGGTCAAGTACAGAAATAGTCCCCGTAATTGAGGCTGTGCCTTATAATCCGGTGCGCCTTATGGTGCGGAAAATACGGGTATTTGATCCCCTGCAGTTTTTGTACGTTTGCTCACTTACAAAGAAATGAAGGGTCTATATTTTTTATCTTAGGTGTATTTTAAATGTTAGAGACAGAATATCAACCAAAAATCCAGAAAAAACACATACAAATGTTATAAATTAACCACTTGACCACTGGGCACTTAAACCCCCTTCCTAACCAGACCAATTTTCAGCTTTCAGTGCTCTCACGTTTTGAATGACAATTACTCAGTCAGGCAACATGCTACCTATATGAATTTCACACAAATAGAGCTTTCTTTTGGTGGTATTTTATCACCACTGGGTTTTTTATTTTTTGCACTATAAATGAAAAAAGACAGAAAAATTTGTAAAAAAAAAACATTTTTCTTGGTTTTGGTTATAAAGTTTAGCAAATTAGTAATTTTTCCTCATGAATTTTGGCCAAAATTTATACTGCCACATATCTTTGGTAAAAACAACCCAAATCAGTGTATATTATTTGGTCTGTGTGAAAGTTATAGAGTCTGCAAGCTATGGTGCCAATCACTTAAAATTGATCTCACCTGATCAAACCTGATGTACTTACGGCCTCATTTCTTGAGACCCTAACAAGCCGGGAAAGTACAAATACCCCCCAAATGACCCCTTTTTGGAAAGTAGACATTCCAAGGTATTTAGTAAGAGGCATGGTGAGTTTTTTTAAGTTGAATTTTTTCCCACAATTCTTTGCAACTTGAAGATTTTTTTACAGGTTATTTCTCTCACACAGCATATGCATACCACAAATTATACCCCAAAACACATTTTGCTACTCCTCCTGAGTATGGCGATATCACATGTGAGACTTTTACACAGCCTGGCCACATACAGAGGCCCAACATGCAGGGCGCAACGTCAGGCGTTCTAGGGATATAAATTACACAAAATGAACCCATTTTGGAAAGCATATTCTATAAGGCATAATGAGTCTTTTGAACATGTCATTTTTTTCCACAAGGAAAATGTACGTGGAACGTAAACGCATTTTTTTTTTACAGAAAGTTGTCCATTTATAAGATATTTCTAACACATAGCATGTACATAGCAAAAATTACACAGCAAAATATGTTCTGCTACTCCTCCTGAGTATGACGATACTACATGTGGGAGACTTTTCCACAGCCTGGCCACATACAAAGGCTCAACATGCAGGGACCAGCATCAGGGGCATACATTTCAAATATAATTTGATTACCTATTACACTTTTGTGAGACACTGATGGGCACTGTAGTGGCAAGGATGCAGCATGGATGAGAACTGATGTGGCATGGATGAGGCACGGATGAGCACAGATGAGGCATGGATGAGCATGAATGACCCATGGATGGGCATGGATAGCTGGAGCATGGATGAGCATGGATCGAGCATGGATGGAGCACGGATTGAGCATGGATGGAGCTTGGATGAGCACAGATTGAACATGGATGAGCACGGATAAGCCAGGGATGGATGGAGCATGGATGAGCATGGATGGAGCACTGATGAGCAAGGAATGGATGGAGCATGAATGAGCATGGATGGATGGAGCACGGATGAGCCAGGGATGGATGGAGAATGAATGAGTACGGATGGATGGAGCACGGATGAGCCAGGGATGGATGGAGCATGGATGAGCCAGGGATGGATGAAGCATGGATGAGCACGGATGGATGGAGCATGGATGAGCCAGGGATGGATGGAGCATGGATGAGCACGGATGGATGGAACACAGATGAGCACGGATGGATGGAGCATGGATGAGCCAGGGATGGCTGGAGAATGGATGAGCCAGGGATGGATGGAGCATGGATGAGCACGGATGGATGGAGCACGGATGAGCCAGGGATGGATGGAGCATATGGATGAGAACGGATGGATGGAGCACGGATAAGCACAGATGGATGGAGCATGGATGAGCACGGATGGATGGAGCATGGATGAGCCAGGGATGGAGCACAGAGTGAGCATTGATGAGCCAGGTATGGATGAGCACGTATGGATGGATCACGGATGAGCCAAGGATGGATGAGCACAGATGGATGGATCACGGATGAGCCAGGGATGGATGAGGTATAGATGGGCACATATGGAGCATGGATGGGCACATATAAGGCATGTATGAGCATGGATGAGCCAGGGATGGATGAATGGATGGAGCATGGATGGGCACAGATCAGCACTGTGGGCACCCCAGAGACAGCCCACAGTGCTGCTGCACCTGGCTCCCTCCTCTCCTTGCACACTGTACCGATCAGTGCAAGGAGAGGGGAGGAGCTACACCGGACAAGCTCCGGTTTGTTGAGAAGTGAACACTCCGTCATTGGACGGAGTGCTCACGTGGTAAAGGGCCGCTGTCATTGGCCCTTTACCCCATTCCGTGACGTGGCGGGTCGGAGGATTCGACGGTCACAGATATTACCCAGGTGCGCGCCCAAGGGGGCGCACGGGAACGCGATTCTGTGAGGACGTCCACGACAAAACATGACTTGGTACTTAGTGCCTTGGCGGTATGTTTTGGGTCATTGTCATGCAAGGGAAGAAGGTTCTCATCCAACATTTTACAATACATGGCCCCATCCATTGGCCCCTCAATGCGGCAAAGTCGATCTGTACTTTTGGCAGAGAAACGGCCCCAAAGCATAATGTTTCCACCTCCGTGCTTGACTGTAGGGATGGTGTTCTTAGGGTCATAGTCAGCATTTTGCTTCCTCCAAACAAGTCCCCCTCCTCAAGAAGGCACATGAACAGTCATGCCAATGAACATCTCAATGATTCAGAGAAGGATTGGGAGAAAGTGCTGTGGTCAGATGAGATGCTTTGGGGCATGGAGAGGTCTTCCAGCATGATGTTGATCCAAAACATACCGCCATGGTAACAAAGGAGTGGCTCAAGAAAAAGCACATTAAGGTCATGGAGTGGCCTAGCCAGTCTCCAGATCTTAATCCTATAGAAATCTTATGGAGTGAGCTGAAACTTCGAGTTGTCAAGAGACTGACAAGAAATCTTATGGATTTAGAGAAGATCTTTAAAGAAGAGTGGACCAAAATCCCTCCTGAGATGTGTGCAAACCTGGTCACTAACTACAAGAAACGTCTTATCTCTGTGCTTGCCAACAAGGGTTTCTCCACCAAGTACTAAATCATGTTTTGCTTGGGGATCAAATACTTATTTTACTCACTGAACTGCAACCTAATTTATAGCATTTGTTTTATGTGTTTTTTCTGCATATTTGGTTGATATTCTGTCTCTATCATTTAAAATACACCTATGCAGGGCTTTTTTTCTCAGAGAATAGGTGCAAGAACTCCCCCCTTCTAAGTCACCCCTTGTCTCCGCCCCCTACCAACCTCTGAGCACCCTCCCTTGGTTCCACCCCCTACCCACCTCTGAGTGCCGTCCCTTGGTTCCACCCCTTACCCACCTCCGAGCACTGTCCCTTGGTTCCACCCCCTACCCATCTCCGAGTACCGACCCTTGGTTCCACCCCCTACCCACCTCCGAGCACTGACCCTTGGTTCCACCCCCTACCCACCTCCGAGCACCGACCCTTGGTTCCACCCCCCCTACCCACCTCCGAGCACCTACCCTTGGTTCCACCCCCTACCCACCTCCGAGCACCGTCCCTTGATTCCACCACCTACCCACCTCCGAGCACCGACCCTTTGAGAGGATACAGAACCAAGTATCATTCTGTGATGTTAAGTAATTTGTATAGAATTTGTTAGCAGCAAAATAGATCCCCTGCAGCCAGCAACAATAGATACCCCAGCAACAATAGTTCCCTCACACAACAATGCCCCCCTGCAACAAAAATCCACCCCAGCAACAACAGACCCCCAGCAGCAACAACAGATTTCTCAACAGCCAGCATTAATAGAATCTCCAGCAGCCAGCAACAATAGACATCTCTCTCAACAGTAGATTCCTCTTAGCAACAATGGACCTACCAGGAATATAAAACCCCCTCCCAGCAACAATAGATCCTCCAGCAGCAACAATAGACCCCCAGCAGCAACAACAGATTTCCCAGCAGCCAGCAACAATAGATATCTCTCTCTGAACAGTAGATTCCTCTAAGCAACAACGGACCGCCCCAGGAATATAAAACCCCCTCCCAGCAACAATAACAATAGGTCCTCCACCAGCAACAATAGACCCCCCCGTGCAAAAATAGAACCCCGTCAGTGTAGTCATTATAGACTATAGATCCCCCAGCGGTAATCATTAATAGACCCTCCAGCACATCCCCAGCACCCCTTGCCATTACATACATTTAGTGCTGGAGGTGCTGGAACTGCGTTCCCCCATGTTCCCCCTGAAAAAAAGCCCTGCACCTATGATAAAAAATTATAGACCCTTAATTTCTTTGCAAGTGGGCAAACTTACAAAATCTGCAGGGGAACAAATAATTATTTTCCCCACTGTATATAATGATAGATGGATGTAGCCAAGTGAGAGAAGTCTTATGTACAGTGTATACTGATAGTTGGATTCTCAGAATATCCTGGTTTCATCTGTCTGTGAGAGGCGGCAAACTCATTAAGATATAAGGTTCCAGTGGTTCCTTCTGATATGTTGGTCCTGGAAAATCTATACTGAGGGAAGGCTAACATTACAAACCCCTAACCACTTTTGTGTGACTGTCACATTGATCCAGTGCCTTCTATAGGTTATGGATCCACAAGTATGCAGATATGGAATCCTGATTTACCTTGCCTTTACTGACTGCATGCTTGCTCCAGATATGTGGCTCAAGGTATTGTATCCAGAGACAGTCAGGCAACAGGGAGGAAAGGGAGATCAGCAATGTTAGTTCCCATATTTCTCCAATGACAGGTGTCCTTCCAAAAGTCAGCAGACCATTCGTAATCTAAAAGCATCCAGTGTAGAAGATGTGATAAGGTAAATGTAACATTTTTGGAATGTAGCGCATACGTCTACAGCCTACAAGTCTGGTACTGTTTCTGCAATTTGTGGTCTAAATATATGATAAAAAAATCAAAGAAAAGGAGGCAGCAGAATCCAAATGTGGCATATCAAGAATATATGCCAAATATTTTGAAAACAAAAGAAGACATTTTGGTATGCAGTATAACATTCTACATTTTCTTTGTACAAGAGATGAACGAATACAGAGGTGGGGGTGGGATCAGCATTAAGCATTAGATCAGCATCACAGCCAGGTAACTAGTATTTGGGGAATGGCAGCCCCTTTCTTTAAGCATAAGTTCCTTATAAAAGCATGCTTATGGCTTGTTAGCTGAATTCTTTTGAACTCTCAACCAGACTGAATTGTACAATTACAGAAGGCTTCCTAATGCCATTGAAAACCAAGGTCTTTAAAACAGAACATTACCTTGCCAAGTCAAAACAGCACTATAAATTCTGCTTTCTGTAAGAAGCTTGATGACATCACTTGTCTCAGAAAAGCAATCATTTATCCACTAACTGCACAAACAGAAAATGTTGTGGTGTAGATAAATCATACAATTTGTAGCTAATGCAATGTAATACCAAATTAGTGTTAACATATATAATCAACAGGAATTTAATAAGCACAATGAGATTGAAGAGCATTCATTCTTTCACTGTGTAACTTGGCAACTTCTGTTATGATTTTTGTAATATAGACTGAAATCCAAGTGACATTGCCAAATTACAACAACTTTTCCACATGTAATTTAGGGTGCAATATCACTGAAACCATGTCTGTTTAAGCCTTTTAAAAAGGCTGTGAGAACTTTCCTGTTTTTTCTACAACACAGATTTATTTCAATAATTGCTTTTTTTTTAAAAAAAATATAAATCTGTAAATTGCAATCTACATGAAGGGAAAACATCACTGTTGAAATGTATTGTACTTATAAGCATAATCAAAGTTTGCTTAGTGTCCCTCTCCCTAGCACCACATGCTCACCTTTTCTCCTCTCCCCTGTTACTCCATTAGCCACCAGGAGTGAAGAAAAGAAGTTCTGTGTAAGCTTTAGGCTGCTCTAGTTGGAGCTTACACAGGGCTGTGGACTCTCCTCCCACTCTATGGGAGAGCACTGGAGCAATCACCAAGTACCAGTGCTGTAAAATGCTAAACCATACCTGAAGTGCCTTGTTTTGTCTTTGCTCCCAGTGGCTGAACAGAATGGAGGCTTCAGCGCTTACCCCCAGCGGAGTAGTTTGGTATAAAGGGTCCTCTGTTCTTTACCACAACTCTGTGAACAGATAATGGGATGCTGCAAACACATGTGCGTGCAACTAATACTTTTCTACACACCACTATCTTATTACACATATAAATACAGTAGATATAACAATATGTTTTTAGTTTTTGTTTAGTTTCCCCACTGATCCCATTCAGGCCTACACCACACAGTGAGAGCAGCTTTTCCAGCCCATTTTTATGTGTAATCTGGTGGTGTGGGCTGCTTTCTGATTTTGGGGTTGTAGGTTTGACACGAAGGACCAGTTGTTTTAATGATCTTATTTATTTATTTTAACTACATAGATCACATGGTATATGGTGGCACATGACACATAATATTTGATGGTATGAGAGTGGGTTGTTTTAGTGCTGTGGTTAGTGAGAGACAAACACTAATCACTCAAGTGTCTGCACCTGTGCCGTCTACATATATTGGTCAGTCTTGGACACAGGAGGTTGAGGAAGTACTGTTATTAGCATAAAACATGTTCCATCTGTGATATCCCCATAGTGTCTGTAATGTTTTTATAATATACAATAAATGATTTCAAGTACAGCAATTCTGGAACTTTTCTTTGATGGGCATCTACAGACGGGCTGTGCTAGCACCCTCCCACAAGGTGATTCATTTCAGCTCACCTGGACCGGCTATTCTGAAATATATATACATATTATATATATATATATATATATATATATATATATATATATATATATATATATATATATATATATCTTGGCCATTTTTCAGAGATTATGAATGATAACACAAAAAAATTTCTTTCACTCATTGTTAGTGTTTGGCTGAAGCCATTTATTATGAATCAACTGTGTTTACTCTTTTTAAATCATAATGGCAACAGAAACTACCCAAACGATCCTGATCAAAAGTTTACATACCCTGGTGATTTTGGCCTGATATAATACACACAAGTTGACACAAAGGGGTTTGAATGGCTATTAAAGGTAACCATCCTCACTGGTGATCTGTTTTCTTGTTATTATTGTGTATGTGTATAAAAGGTCAATGAGTTTCTGGACTCCTGACAGACCCTTGCATCTTTCATCCAGTGCTGCACTGACGTTTCTGGAATCTGAGTCATGGGGAAAGCAAAAGAATTGTCAAAGGATCTGCAGGAAAAGGTAGTTGAACTGTATAAAACAGGAAAGGGATATAAAAGATATCCATGGAATTGAGAATGCCAATTAGCAGTGCTCAAACTCTAATCAAAAAGTGGAAAATGAGGGGTTCTGTTGAAACCAAACCACGGTCAGGTAGACCAACTACAATTTCAGTCACAACTGTCAGGAAAATTGTTCAGGATGCAAAGAAAAACCCACAAATAACTTCAGGTGAATACAGGACTCTCTGAAAACATGTGGTGTGGCTGTTTCAAGATGCACAATAAGGTGGCACTTGAAGAAAGATGGGCTGCATGGTTGAATCGCCAGAAGAAAGCCTACGCAAATGCCACAAAGTATCCCTCTTACAATACGCCAAACAGCGCAGAGACAAGCCTCAAACCTTCTGGCACAAAGTCATTTGGAGTGATGAGACCAAAATTAAGCTTTTTGGCCACAACCATAAATGCTACATTTGGAGAAGAGTCAACAAGGCCTATGATGAAAGGTACAGAGGTGGATCGCTGATATTTTGGGGATGTGTGAGCTACAAAGGCACAGGAAATTTGGTCAAAATTGATTGTAAGATGAATGCAGTATGTTATCAAAAAATACTGGAGGAACATTTGCATTCATCAGCCAGGAAGCTGCGCATGGAACGTACTTGGACATTCCAACATGACAATGATCTAAAACACAAGGCCAAGTCAACTTGTCATTTGCTACAGCAGAATAAAGTGAAGGTTCTGGAGTGGCCATCTCAGTCTCCTGACCTCAATATCATTGAGCCACTCTGGGAAGATCTCAAACGTGCAGTTCATGCAAGACAGCCCAAGAATTTACAGGAACTAGAGGCTTTTTGCCAATAGGAAATGGCAGCTTTACCATCTGATAAGATAAAGAGCCTCATTCACAAATACCACAAAAGACTTCAAGCTGTCATTGATGTTAAAAGGGGTAATACACGGTATTAAGAACTGGGGTATGTAAACTTTTGATCTTTTTTTTTTTTTTTTTTGTGCTGTCATTATGATTTAAAAAGAGTAAACACAGTTCATTGATAATAAGTGGCAACAGCCAAACACTAACCATGAGTGGAAAAAAAGTTTTTGTGTTATCATTCATATTCTCTGAAAAATGGGCAAGAAATCATACATTTTGCCAGGGTATGTAAACTTATGATCAAACTGTATATATATATATATATATATATATATATATATATATACACTGTATCTTACAGAAGTGAGTACACCCCTCACATTTTTGTAAGTAGTTTATTATCTTTTCATGTGACAACCCTGAAGAAATGACACTTTGCTACAATGTAATGTAGTGAGTGTACAGCTTGTGTAACAATGTAAATTTGCTGTCCCCTTAAAATAACTCAACACACAGCCATTCATGTCTAAACCGCTGGCAACAAAAGTGAGTACACCCCTATGTGAAAATGTCCAAATTGGGCCCAATTAGCTATTTTCCCTCCCCGGTGTCATGTGACTCATTAGTGTTACAAGGTCTCAGGTGTGAATGGGGAGCAGGTGTGTTATATTTGGTGTTATCGCTCTCAATCTCTCATACTGGTCACTGGAAGTTCAACATGGCACCATATGGCAAAGAACTCTCTGAGGATCTGAAAAAATAATTTTTGCTCTACACAAAGATGGCCTAGGCTATAGGAAGTTTGCCAAGACCTTGAAACTGAGTTGCAACACGGTGGCCAAGACCATACAGCGGTTTAACAGGACAGGTTCCACTCAGAACAGACCCGCCATGGTCAACCAAAGAAGTTAAGTGCACATGCTCAGCGTCATATCCAGAGGTTGTCGTTGGGAAATAGACGTATGAGTGCTGCCAGCATTACTGCAGAGGTTGAAGGGGTGGGAGGTCAGCCTGTCAGTGCTCAGACCATATGCCACAAACTGCATCAAATTGGTCTGCATGGCTGTCGTTCCAGAAAGAAGCCTCTTCTAAAGATGATGCAAAAGAAAGCCCGAAAACAGTTTGCTGAAGACAAGCAGACTAGGGACATGGATTACTGGAACCATGTCCTGTAGTCTGAGAAGACCAAGATAAATTTATTTGGTTCAGATGGTGTCAAGCATGTGTGGTGACAATCAGGTGAGGAGTACAAAGGCAAGTGTGTCTTGCATACATTCAAGCATGGTGGTGGGAGTGTCATGGTCTGGGGCTGCATGAGTGCTGTCAGCACTGGGGAACTACAGTTCATTGAGGGAACTATATATGCCAACATGTACTGTGACATACTGAAGCAGAGCATGATCCCCTCCCTTTGGAGACTGGGCCACAGGGCAGTATTCCAACATACAACCCCAAACACACCTCCACGACCACTGCCATGCTAAAGAAGCTGAGGGTAAATATGATGGACTGGTCAAACATGTCTCCAGACCTAAAACCTATTGAGCGTCTGTGGGGCATCCTCAAATGGAAGGTGGAGGAGCGCAAGGTCTCTAACATCCACCAGCTCCGTGATGTCATCATGGAGGAGTGGAAGAGGACTTCAGTGGCAACCTGTGAAGCTCTGGTGAACTCCATGCCGAAGAGGGTTAAGGCAGTGCTGGAAAATAATGGTGGTCACACTGTCATGGCATGGATACATTGAAAAAGTTATAAATCATAAAATACACAATCAGTAAGACTCAAGACAAGGTGGGTTTTCCCCAGAGAAAAGGAAAACATTGATTGAACTATCCCCATAGGTGGGGGATGGTGGGGGTAGGTTACAAACTCAGAGCAGAAGTCTGGACAATGGTTTCACTCAACCTCAACCAGAGATGACCTGACTCACTCTCAGAGTTCGTTTAGTGTGAAGACAGATTGTCCATTTACCTGGATAGGGAACAGGACATCTTCTCTAACAGATTGTTCCCTAGTTTGTAAGACTATGGAACTTAACCCAAAAAGACAATAACCCCTTTTATCCAGGTGCAACACTAATAGATATCCATTGTCTACTCTTATTGTTCCAAGGATGAAGCTATCCCTTCCAGAGAAATACAGTGTTCACTTAGCTTTTGCCCAGAACAATGGCGGAGACACCCAGTTAATTATACACCAAATTAAGTCCAGTTTCAGCTCAAACAGAAATTACAAAATATATGTATATATTAAATTACTAGGCTGCTATATACAATAATCAATGTATGCCAGAAGTCATCCACATCTTGTAAAAGAACTTTGGCACAATTAATATGAGGGGGAAAGGGTTTATTTGTTTTGTCCCATGAATATATAACAGTCACAGTATATTTACTAAAGGTCTCAATTTCTTATAACCAGCAAAGGACACAATATTGGGACAGCAAACCAAAGAGTTATGAATGTGGGCAGTCACCAGATCACCATAATATGAAACATTAAAATACAGTTTATAATAATACCAGATGCAATTATAGGACAATCAAAATTCTTATTATACAACTGCAATGACCATTAGTGGGCAGATGAGAAAGGGACAGTTACTGCCCAAATTTGAAACCAACCAATCATGAGATGGTAAACATGAGGGGGAAGATACCTATTAAAAACAATGGTACTCCACCCCATAAAAGAGAGACACACATTATTCTCAAAACGGAACCACACACCCACTTGCTGATACACTTCCTGGAAGATTGAGAAGCCTGCTGCCAGTTGACCACTCCCCATATTGCTGGACTTTGCTGTTGGAACTAACCAATTTAATACTCTGGACAGCTTCCCTTTCAAAGCAGTGGTGAGATACAGACTAAATATATCAACTAACCTTTTTGCTCCCAAAACTATAGGGATTGTATTTTTACTGTTTGTGTTTTGATATTATTATTAACGGTGTGCAGGCCAAATTGTTTACTAAAGTTTCCTACATAGTCTGTCCATGTTATATGTTGAAATTGTGTATGGGTAAATTAGGTATAGATCTGTATTGCAGCTAAATTGGCTATTGTGGTGTCCCAGCAAAATTATTTATTGTCCAACCTAATTTTTAACAGGTCTATTTGAAGTTAGGACTTATATTAAAATTTTAGTAGCATTTTTCTTTTTGCTCTTTAAAATACATTCCTTTCTCTCCTTCGGCCACGGAGAGTCAGAAATTGTCTTAAGAGTATTCAGGGTTCTTATTTTAATATTTTAAAGAACGGTTAATCACCCATTTTATAGTTGGTTGTAGCTGTCCTAGGTTTGGTCTTTGAAAGTTAAAAGAAATTACCTTCCTATTGTATTGATGTCCTTGATTATGTGTGTGAAATATTAATCACCAGTAATTCTGGTTTTGTATGAAACTGTATAATTATACTTGTATTTTAATAAATTATATTTACCTATTCATTTGGGAGATATTTATACATTGGTAAGAGATCGCCACAGATTAAAGAACTCAGGAAATTGTCGTGGTATACTACTGGGTGTCTGAGCAACATTCAATAACATTCAAGTTATTTATTAATTACCATAATTGGCTGGAGGCACTGTCTATAATCTATTCTTATAATTCGGTCACCACCTTTTTATTTATAATTTACCATTCGCTAAGTCCCTCCTTTTCATTTAATTGAATATTCCCCATATTTATCATCATTAAAATCTTATACCACACATTCACTACAACACAAAATATTGACACTTTGGGCCCAATTTGGACATTTTCACTTAGGGGTGTACTCACTTTTGTTGCCAGCGGCTTAGACATTAACCGGTTCCCGACCAACTCACGTACTTTTACTGCGGCAGAATGGCACAACTGTGTGAAACCCCGTACCCGTACAGGGCGCGCTCTCGCCGGCAGGGGGCGCGCACCGACCATCGGATTCGTTCCAGACCCAATCAAGTTTCAGGTCCAGACCAATGATTTCTGGCCTGGACCTGCTGATTGGTTCTGGCGAATGAAATGCTTCCCCTGCCTGTAAGTGTAAACACAGGCAGGGGGAGTGATGTCATCTGCTCTCCTGAAATTCTTTTTGGTTCCAGAGAGAGGACAAAGGACATCTAACTGTAAGTTGCACCAACACTACATTAACACCATTACACGTAGGCACACTTTTCACCTCCTGATCACCCCCGATCGCCCCCAGTTAACCCCTTCACTCCCTGTCACAGCATCACCAAGTGCAGTTTTCAGATTTTTCACTGATCACTGTACTGGTGTCATTTGTGACACTAATCAGCATTAGGGCAGTTAGTAGTAGGCCCAGGTAGCTTTAGTGTACCCCCCAAAACCCCCCCTAATAAAGGTTTAACCCCTTGATCGCCCCCAGTTAACCCTTTCACCCCTTGTCACCAATGTCACTAGTAGATCTATTTTCTGATTGCCCTATTAGTGTTACGGGTGATGCTGGTTAGTCAGTTTGTTTTTTTATAGCGTCAGTTAGGGTCAGCCCCAGGCAGGGTCAGATTAGTGCCAGTAGCGCTAACACCCACGGAAGTACCATACACCTCCCTTAGTAGTATAGTGTCTGAACGGAGCAATATCTGTGATCTGATCAGAACTATATTAGCGTCCCCAGTAGTTTAGGGTTCCCAAAAATGTTGCGTTAGCGGGATCAGCCCAGACACCTGCTAGCACCTGCAATTAGCCCACCCAAGTGCAGTATCAACAATTTGAGTCAGGCCTGATTCCTGCGAACGCTAACAATTTTTTTGGCAGCAACTGAAGCTCTGACAATCAGGTGCTCTTTTTGCCTGTGAGTTGCACTTGTTGTACCAGTAAATTTAGAGGCCAAAATGTCCAATCGGAGGTACACTAGTGAAAAGGCCTACATGTTTCTGAGCATGACAGATGATAGTGAAGAGGAAGTCACCCATCTGTCAGATTCAGGCTCAGAATATGAACCAGTAGACAGCAGTGGCACCCTGACAGATAGCTCTGACGACAGAGTAGTGGTCCCTGCTAAGGTCAGGCATACCCAACCCCATTCTTCTTCTGTTGTTGAGGTGCAAAAACTGCAGGACTCTTGTATGGAGCAGAGAGCCAGTACTAGTGCCGATCATTCTTCTGGTGAACTGGCAAGCACCAGTGGCCTAGTACATCCTGGTCGTACATCCAGCACTGCAGTATCACGTGGTGACGTGGCGAGTCCCATAAGTGCAGTTCAAGCTGGTGAGGTGGCTAGCACAAGTAGTGTCCCACAGCCATCAAGAAGACAAACACAGGCCCTTTCAAGCCCATAGTGCCCTTCCTGCTGCATTTTCCAATCCTAATTGGGAGCCCACCGCTTCTGCAGCACTCGTACTTCCCCCATTCACTTGCCAACTCGGAATTCAGGTGGAAACAGTTGATTTTACATCACTTGATTTTTATTCGCTGTTTTTCACGGAAGATCTCTATAGATCTATTGTGGACCAAAGCAATTTGTATGCTGGTGAATTCATCGCCACTAATCCCCAGTTGACCCTTGCCAGAGATTGGAGACCTATTACGGTTTCGGAATTTAAGACCTTTCTGGGCCTATCCCTTCTCATGGGCATAACTAAAAAAAGTGAGTTGCAGTCATATTGGTCCACTAACCCAATTCACCATATGCCCGTGTTCTCTGCCTCCATGACCAGGACACTATACAAGCAGATCTTGCTGTTCATGCAATTTAATGACAATGAACTCTGTCATCTTCGGGGTGACCCTGAATACGATTGGCTCCACAAAATTCGGCCCTCGTAAACCACTTCAACCAACAGTTTGCAGCCTTGTTTACTCCCGATCAAGTTGTCTGCGTTGATGAGTCCCTGATTAAATTTTCTGGTCGCTTGTCAAACAGTATCTTCCCAGCAAGCGTGCCAGATATAGGGTAAAGATGTATAAGCTCTGTGACAGGGCCATAGGCTATACATATAGTTTTATGGTTTACAAGGGAAAAGATAGTCACGTGGAGCCCGAGAACTACCCAAACTACATAGGAAGCACTGGTAAGATTATTATTATTATCATCTGCGATTTATATAGCGCCAACAGTTTACGCAGCGCTTTACAATATATAGGGGGGGGGATTGTATGGGACTGGTGTCACTCTTATTTGGAAAGGGGTACCACTTGTATGTGGACAATTATTACACAAGCATACCACTTTTTAGCACTTGTTTGATCATGAAATTGGTGCATGTGGCACTGTGCAAACTAATCGCCGGGGCTTACCTCAGCGGCTTGTAGAGTCTCGAATTAGACTGGGGGAGATAGGCTGCTTGAGAAGTAATCATTTGCTTGCAGTGAAATGAAGGGATAATCAGAATGTTTTCATTCTGTCCTCCCTTCACACAGATACAACAGTCCAAACTCCAATGGTCACTGTTGTTGTGGAGAAACCCCTGTGTGTCCACGAATACATCCTTAACATGGGAGGGGTGTAATCATTTGCTTGCAGTGAAATGAAGGGATAATCAGAATGTTTTCATTCTGTCCTCCCTTCACACAGATACAACAGTCCAAATTCCAATGGTCACTATTGTTGTGGAGAAACCCCTCTGTGTCCACGAATACATCCTTAACATGGGAGGGGTGGACCTCAACGACCAGTTGATGCACCATACTTAATTGCCTGTAATGCCAGACGCTGGTACAAAAAAGTGTCTGTATACTTATTCCAATTGGCTCTGCTGAACGCTTATGTGCTATACAAAGCGTCAGGATGAACTGGAGCCTTCCTTAAATTCCAGGAAGAGATCATCACAGCCTTTCTGTTTCTAGACGGTGCTGTGGCCCAACTTTCCATTGCAAATGCAGTGAGCCGGCTGCATCAGAGGCATTTTCTGTATGCCCTCCCTGGTACCCCTACCAATCGATCACCCAAAAGAAGATGTGGTGTCTGTGGAAAACGCGTATATAGACGTGACACCTGCTGTTATTGTCCCTCCTGTCCTGGCCAACCTGGTCTTTGCATCTGTGAATGTTTCTAACACTACCACACACTAGTGGAGTATTAGCATAGGGTACAGCACTGCACAGTCAAGGACACACTTTCACAGGGTCTCCAAAGATGACATCGTATTTTGAGAGACACAAACCTGGAACCATTACAGTTAGAAATAAAAGTGTAAAATATATATATATATAGATATATATCTATATATATATATAGATATATATCTATATATATATATAGATATATATCTATATATATATATGTTTTATTGTTACTATGTTTGCTTTTCAGGTATGTAATTCTTTTATACTTTACTGTTTACTGTGTTTTATTGTTAACCATTATTTTCTTTTCAGGTACACCATTCACCTGCAGCACTGATTTATTTATCTTGACAGCAACAGCGTTTGCTCTCACGATACATAAATCAGTGACCCCAGCGCTGTAGAAGGTGATTTCACCACTACAGTTAAAAAAAAAACAGCATATATGCCGAAGCATGGAGGCAGGGGTGGAGGGGGTGATTTGTTCCTAACATTAGGGGCAGATTGCCCCCATGCTTCGGCATATATTTTTTTGTCTTTTTTTGGCACAGATTGCTGTTGTTTTATTGAGTTAATGTTTTATTGTTACCATTGTTTGCTTTTCAGGTATGCCATTCAGCTGCAGCACTGATTTATTAATCTTGACAGCAACAGCGTTTGCTCTCACGATACGTAAATCAGCGGCTCCAGCTCTGTAGGAGGTGATTTCACCACCACAGTTTACAAAAAAAAACGGTCTATGTATGCCCATCATTAGAAGTGGGTGGATGCAGGGCGGTATTCTAATGGTGGGCATACCCACCGATCAATCTCTTTTTTCGTTCAGCCCACAGGCTGCATGAAAAAAAGAACATTACAATATATGCCCAACAAGGACCAGCAACGTACTGGTATGTTGCTGGACTTTGAGTGGTTATACCAGAATGATGCCTGCAGGTTTAGGTATCATTTTGGTATCATTCTTTTCAGCCAGTGGTCGGCTTTCATGTAAAAGCAATCCTAGCAGCTAATTAGCTGCTAGACTGCTTTTACAAGATGTGGGAAGGAACACCCCCCTCCTCTATGGTTTTCTCTGGCTCTCCTGTCCCAGGGGAACCTGAGAATGTAGCTGGTGGTTCTGCCAGCTGACCATAGAGCTGATCGAAGACCAGAATGGCTCCAATCATCATCGGCTCACCACCATCAATAGTAATTGAAGAAAAAGAAGATTTTTTAGAATTTACAATTCCTTGCCTATTAGCCTTAAAATGGATTGAATTGCTTTTTCAAGATTCACCCCTTCCCTCCACTGACTTTAGTGAGGTTCAGATTAAAGTTTGCAATCTCTAAATATTATCTCTAGATTTTATGATAAGTTTGACAAGCTGCTTGCAAATCAAAGTCCAGAAAGAGTGTAACACTGCTCAAACTGTGGATAAAGATTTCCTCGTGGGTGCTGGCATCGGCTCGCCCCCGTCAATAGTAATTGAAGAAAAAGAAGATTGGTCGCATACCATGGAAGGAAGAACTTCTGTCTGTAGAATAGTTACTTTATTGTCAAAGTTCCAAAGGACGTAGAAAGGATGTTACAGGAACATTGGTAGGCTGGTTTCATAAGGATAACGCGTGCTTGTTCACAACAAAAAAGTTCAAAACTTTTTGTTGTGAACAAGCACAAGTTATCTGTGTGAAACTGGTCTACCAATGTTCCTGTAATGTCCTGTCTTCGTCCTTTGGCACTTTGACAAAAAAGTAATTATTCTACAGAAGTTCTTCCTTCCATGGTCTTCTTTTTCTTCAATTACTATTGACAGGGGTGAGCCGATGCCAGCACCCACAAGGAAATTTTTATCCACAGTTTGAGCAGTGTTACACTCTTTCTGGACTTTGATTTGCAGGCAGCTTGTCAAACTTATCATAAAATCCAGAGATTGCAAACTTCAATCTAAACTCACTAAAGTCAGTGGGGGAAGGGGTGAATCTTGAAAAAGCAATTCAATCCATTTTTAAGGCTAATAAGCAAGGAATTGTAGATTCTAAAAAATACCATTCAGCAAGTAGAGAGTCCTCCTTTATTGAGACTTTGAAGGTGACAAGGGAAAAACACCATTCCTTTCCAATACATGCTTTGGAGATGCCACAGCTGCATGCAGTGTTACACAATATGATTATCAGACAGCATTAGTGACACCATATTCTGGTATCATGTTTTGCATTTGTAATTTATTTTTTTAATTCATTATAACTTGAAAAAAAACATTTTTGTTAGGTGGTTTTGCTTTTACACCCGATTTTATATCTAGAAGCAACAGTCCTGAATTGAGCAGTAAACATATCAGGCACTACAGACCTATAAACTATAGGAAAGTTTACTATGCAAAAAGAAAAAAAAGCTAAATACCTCAACTGCCTAGTGTTTGGCCAGTGGCAAAACAGTTTTATAGATAAGCTAGTGTATTGTGTAGAAAGTTTAATAAATATCAAAACACTGCCAAGTCTCCTACGGGAATTTGATTACTATGGAACCCTTTCAAATCTGAAAATCAACCTGACTAAGTCAGAGGCGATGAGTGTAGGAATACCACAATCACAGCTGTTACATCTCCAATCCAGCTTTAACCTGAAATGGACAAATACATCCCTGAAATATTTGGGTACACGAATCCCCCAAACATTCTCAAAACTTTATGACTTAAACTTCCCACCACTACTGCAATCGGTCAAAGAACTACTACACAACTGGAGCTCAGGTCTACACTCCTGGTTAGGGCGCTGCAACATATTAAAAATGTCTATACTTCCAAAATTCCTCTATCTTATGCAAGCCTTGCCAATTAAAATACCTGCAACCTATTTTAAGAAGGTACAGACAACGCTAACAGAGTTTGTATGGGCCAAAAAAAGACCACGACTTACAAACCATTTACTGGTTCTCCCCAAACAATCTGGTGGCCTTGCTTTACCAGATGTCCATTCTTACTATCAGGCAGTACATTTGGGGAGACTGATAGACTGGTGTCGTCACCAAAACACCAAACTATGGACCCAACTAAAGCAAACTCAAAGTACAGTCCCCCTCCGGAGAGCCGCGTGGTGCTACCTGGCCCTACCGGCGGAGATCAAGCGCCATCCACTGATAGGGAATACATTACAAATTTGCGCCAGGCTCTTATCTCGGCCAAGTTTGTCCTCCTCAAACTCCCCCCTATATCCAATATTAGGAAATCCGCTGTTTGCGACGGCTATGCGGGATGTGGTCTTTGGGAGCCTGGATGAGGCGGGTATGCACCAGGCCTCCCATTTTAGCTATGGAGGGCACTGGAAAACAAATGCAGAACTCTCTGATCCTACGGGCCCATTTCGCCTGGACTTCCTGAGATCGATGCAGTTGAATCATTTCCTTAGCTCCCTACAACCACCCCGGAGTAGTAACCAACAGTTGACTACACTAGAAGACCTATGCTCGACCTCGGGGATACTGCCACACACGCTCTCCCAGACCTACAAACTCTTAAATACTCCTTCAACAGACTTTATACCGCCGGGCTTACTGAAATGGGAAAGAGAATTGGGCTGTAGTTTCAATAAGACCAAGAAGCAACAAATCATTAGATTCACATACAAATCTTCTATATGTGCCAAAATTCAGGAGACAAATTACAAAATTTTATCGCGATGGTACAGAACCCCTGTGCTGTTACACAAGTTCTTCCCGACGACTTCTGACCTCTGTTGGCGTTGCCAGGCAGAAAAAGGGACATTATTACATATTTTTTGGACATGTCCTAGACTGACAAATTTTTGGCAAACTATACGAAAGATGATACAGAACTTCACAGATCACAACATTACTGACGACCCAGCTTTCTTCCTCTTACATGCTTCAAGCATACCCACAAAGACATACAAAAGCTCAGTGATCCGACACCTTCTGGACGCAGCTAAGGCCTGCATTCCATTACATTGGAAATCCACTGCCCCGCCAACCATAGATTTATGGATCAAAAAAGTAGAGGATATAAAAAAAATGGAAGACCTCATCCACACTGCACAAAACAGACAAGAGAAGTTTTCTAAAACGTGGCAACTGTGGAACATGTTTATTTACTCGGCAGAGGGCCAAGCTTTACGTGAACCTATAATAGACAACAGAACACACCATATCATAAACTGATCAGTGGGCACAATTTTACCCTATTTATCTCACACACTCCATGACCGCGGGGAACACTTTTCCCGCTTCCCGCCCCTTCCTCCCTTCCTTTGCTTTTTCTTCTACCCCTGCTTCTTCCTCCTCATGGAGGACGTTCCTACACTCTCTTTTATAAAAAAAAAAAAAAGGAAACATGGGGGGGTTTCATGGGACCGCACCACTCTAACACACTACACTTCTAGGAGGTTTAGATGCAATCCTCTACATAAGAGGATTACAAGATGATACAATGTATGTTTTCCGGTTATTACTACCGAACAGCCATAAAGTGAGCAATAACAATACCGTAAGGGAAATTTCAATAATCTCTGACATGATGTAAACATATTCTAACAACTATGCCATAAAACTATGTGTATGTATCACAAACTTTGTTAAATATGATGTTTTGTGTTATGTATTACCTTGTATGTTTTTGGGTCCATATGGGCCCCTTCCCTGACATAAATAAAAAATTTAAAAAAAAAATAAATATAATAAATAAATATCAAAACAGTGTGCGCAAAAACACTTCAAAACCAAAGCACCACAGAGGAGGCAGTTTTTATCTCAAAATAAGAACTGGCATGCCATATTTCAGAGAAATAGTCGCACATATAGAACAGTGGCTGGAGAGTATGTAAGCAGCTTTATTCTGCTGCAATGTAAGAGGAGAGATGAGGCAGTTTTAAATCATGAAATAAAATTAGATTGCATTATTTGAGTGACAACAGCCATAAATATTATATATACTCCAGATAGTATTTAACCATTTGCTTACTGGGCACTTAAACCCCCTTCCTGCCCAGAACAATTTTCTGCTTTCATGACAATTGCACGGTCATGCTACAGTGAACCCAAATTAAATTTTTGTTATTTTTTTCACACAGATAGAGCTTTCTTTTGGTGGTATTTAATTGCTGTTGGGTTTTTTATTTTTTGCTAAATAAAACAAAAAAGGACCGAAAATTTTGATTTATAGTTTCATAGTTTGTTATAAAATTTTGAAAACAGGTAATTTTTCTCCTTCACTGATGTGCACTGATGAGGCTGCACTGATGGACACTGATAGCGGCACTGATAGGCACTGATAAGGCGACAATAATGGGCACTGATAGGTGGCACTGATAAGCACTGGTGAGGCGGAACTGATAGGTGGCATTGAGAGGTGGCACTGATGGGTGGCACTGATGGTTGGCACTGATGGTCACTGATGGTTGGCACTGATGGGTGGCACTGAAGAACACTGATAGGTGGCACTGATGGGCACTGATGATCACTGATGGGTGGCAATTATGGGCACTGGTAGGCACTGGTAGGTGACACTGATAGGCAGCACTGATCTGTGGCACTGATTATGAGACACTGATGGGCATTGATTGGCAGCACTGGTGGGCATTGATGGGTGGCACCGTGGACACTGGTAGGTGGCATGGTGGGCACTGGTAGGTGGCACTGGTGGGTACTGATAGGAGGCACAGTGGGCACTGGTAACTGACACTGGTGGGCACAGAAAATGCAGCTGCGACTTTCTGTGTGAGGGACCGATGTCGCTCTGACAGAAGCCGGTGATTGGCTCTTTTTTTCCCTCACGCTGAAAGCGTGAGGAAAAAAAATACAGATTACCGAGCTTCTGTTTACATCACGTGATCAGCCGTCATTGGCTGACAGCTGATCACATGGTAAGGGCCCCTTACTTGGATCTGTGATCAGCCAAGTCTCATAGACTTGTTGATCACAGAGTGTGCCGCGTGCGACCCCCATGGACGCCCTCCCGGCATTTAAGGCCTGCGCTGTAGCCATCTTTCGGCTATATCGCGGGCAGCAAGTAGTTAAACATTTGGAGTAGGGTGCATTTTCAAAAAGACGTACAGCATGCAGTTTTTCAGCACAAAAATGTACATGAAAGTGTATGTGTTTTACAAAAAAAGAAAATAACACTGTGAAGATCCCATAAACAGTATGCAAACCTTTTGCATAGGCCATGTTTTCAAAAAAACACAGAGGGGGAGATTTACTTGACTGGGGAGTGCAAAATCTGGTGCAGCTTTGCTTAGAAATGAATTAGCGTCCAATTTTTCTTTGCCAAAGCTTAATTGAACAAGCTGAAGTTAGAAGCTGATTGGCTGCTAAGCACAGCTGTGTCAGATTTTGCACTCTCCAGTTTAAGTGCACACTAGACGCGGCACGACTGCCGGGGCGACTTGCAAGACGACTTCTGTATAGAAGTCTATGCAAGTCGCCCCCAAAGTAGTACAGGAACTTGCGTCGCTCCTATTAGAACGGTTCCGTAGCACAGAACGGGAGGCGACTTGTCAGGCGACTAGGTCGCCTGACAAGTCGCCCCTGTGTGAACCGGCCCTCAGTTAATCAACCCCAGAGTGTGTCTTTGTGGCCCAAAATATACATTACAGCAGTGGTTCTCAACCTGGGGGCCGGGACCCCCTCGGGGGTCGAATGACGATTTGGCAGGGGTCACCAAATCCTGGGCTGAATCCCGCACCGCTCTCCCAGCCTTTTCGCGGCCGCCCCAGCTGGGCTGTTCCTGGAGCCCGCAGCCGCCCACTCAGTCTCTTCCCAGCCACCCATTCAGTTCATAGAGACTAGAGGTCAGCTGACTGGTGAGGAATGTGAAGTGGGAGAGGCTGGAGGAGACCCTATCTCCTGATTTGGGCATAGGTGTTACTGCTGCAAGATACCACAAAGTCAGAGACACAGTGAAGCTGAAGACACAGTGAGTAACACTACCTGTGATTAGAGTTGCCATTAAAAGTCCCCACTACAGTTCTCAGATCAGTAGATGACCTTGATCAAAAGCACCTAAGTTGGCTGATCAGAACTCCCCCAGCACTGCCACTGATCCCATCCCCCACCAGCACTGCCACTGATTCCATCCCCCTCCAGCACTGCCACTCATCCCAACTCCACGCCAGCACTGCCACTCATCCCATTTCCCCCACCAAAGAGTAAGAGAAGGAATAAAAATAGAGAATACATGGAAGGGAGAGGAAAAGAGGGGGAGGAACAAAGAAAAAAGGAGAGAAAGAATAAGAGAAAGAACAAGAAAGACGGCTAGAGAGAGGGATGGAGGAAAAAAAAAGAAATTAGGATAGAGAGGGATAGAAGGGAAAGGAGAAAGGAGAACAAAGAGAAAGAGTGGTACATCCTAAAATGTACCATAAGGGGTTTTAATACCGAACGAGTGGAAGGGACTTGGGGAGCGCTAAATGTCCGCGGGTTAGGAGCACAAATTACTTGTCTTGCCTTGGGTGCTGACAACCCGCGCTACAAAATTAATTTTACTGCTAGGGGTCTCCACTTGGGAAATTTATCAAGGGGTCACGGCACTAGAAGGGTTGATAACCACTGTATTACAGTGTATATCTATTTAACATAAATGAAATAAATACTGTGCAAGCTTCATAAATAGTATTTACACCCTTAACATAAGCTGCTGTGTTAAAAAGACACACAGCATGCAGCTTTTCTGCCTCATTAAAAAGTGCTTGGAGTAGGCTGCATTGTGGACAGGAGGGACAACAGTGGGCTTTTAATCCAAAAATCGACATTCATGTGTTTTGGTTTCAGAGGGAAAAGCCAGCAAAATATTGTACTGACTCCATGCACAAGATGTAAAGACTTTTACCACAGTTTGACAATCGAGAGACAATAGCCATTAATATATGGTAATCATGGCATACCAGAGATGGTAATGGTGGTATACCAGAAGCTCTGGCAGAAACTGGTAAAGATTTCAGACAAGCAGAGGTGAAAGGAGTTGTAATGGTGCTTGGAGCTCGGATTGGTGGAAGGCAATGGAAGGACTTTCTAATGGTGGCAGGTCAACGGTGGTATGGGATGGGTGAAAAAAATGTACTGGTTCACATCAGCTTCATGCATTTTGTACTGATTGCTGATCCAGAAATGGTTATCCAGTCAACTGTGTCAGTGGACAGTCTAGAGAGGCGAGCCCGTGCCACTATTTATTTTGGCAGTTTGGGCTAAGTTTTGCAGAAAACAGGCACACTAATGAGCCAGGTGTTTGCTGGGCTTATATTAGAGCTGGGAGTAGAGGTTAGTGGCCCCACCCTTCCGTGGGGGTCATCCTGTGCAAGGGAGCTGTTAGGAGCACGTTGCTTCGTACTGGGACAGTCCATGCCCATGCTGGGACAGTTCACTGTCCATGCTGGGACAGTGAAAGGCAGAGTCTGTAAGGCTATAGCAGCATGGAGCTGCAGAAGAAACAGTCAAAGCTGGGGAAGGTTCAGCATTTAGTGCGCGAGCACTGGGACTGTGTGTTTGACGGTCTGGATGACCAAGGCAGGAGGCCTAAGCAGAGATACTGCAGAGAAGGGTCACGAGGTGGAGTTCTGTTTATTTGTCATATTGATGGTGAGAACCCCTGCGAGGGAAACTATTCTGATATGAATGTTTACTTTCCTTTCAATAAAAGTGGCCAGAAAAAGCCCTGAAACGGACTTTGTGGAGTAGAGTGGACTCACTGTTTGGCGCTACCAATGATCTAAAGTACCCAAAATCATCACAGTAGGCAGATGTCTCTCTGCCACTGAACGCCCACTGCACTGAATGCCTTCTCTGACAGCACACTAACCACAGAGCAAGCCAGTAGCTTCATAGTGGTGGTCCAGCTTTTCACCCAAAAGTCCATAGGGCCTTTTTGTTTGTTCTCTCTATTGTGGTAACATGAGATCTGCCATGGTTTGAATTCTGGGGTCCTTGCACAGGCACCTTTCTTTCCTTAGTTTTACTGAGGACATCAGGGTTCTCAAATATCTCACTCCACCAATGTATCCAACATTCATGCCGCGTACACACGAGCGGAATTTCAGACAGAAAAAGTCAGATGGGAGCTTTTCATCGTATATTCCGATCGTGTGTATGCCCCATCCGACTGTTTACTTTGAAAACTCTGAGAGACCTAGAAAGAGAACATGTTCTAAATTTTTCCGACTGAACCAATTCCTATCGGGAAAACCGCTCGTCTGTATGCTGTTTCGACGTACCAAAAACGATGCATGCTCTGAAGCAAGTGCGAGATGGAAGCTATTGGCTACTGGCTATTGAACTTCCTTTTTCTAGTCCCGTCGTACATCTTGTACGTCACCGCATTTTTGATGGTCGGACTTTGGTGTGACCATGTGCATGCAAGACAGCTTGAGCAGAATTCCATCGGAATTGCATCGGAGAAACCTTCAGAGTTTAATGGAAAAAACGTTCACGTGTACACGGCATTAGAGTTTAGAAGGCTTAAGTGGACCTCCAGCCCTCTGCCTTATACTTTTCCATTTCCTGCTGCTGTCTCTGTCTCACAGAAATGGAGTCAACTGTGAAAGCATCTTGCTGGCCCTGAGATAGGATAACAAAAGGTATTCTCTTCCTCCTGCTTCTGTGCCTCAAGAAGATGGTACATTTATCCTGAAGTAGTAGCTACTGACATTGTAAAAAGAATCACAGATCCCTGAGCTTATCTTTATCCCATACTTACACAAATACTTGGGTGCAACTGCCTAAGCATGTACATAGTTGTCAATAGTCCCGAATTTCCCAGGACATTCACGAACTTTGGACCCTTGCACTGATTCTAACGTTTCCCGTTATTTGTCCTGAATTTTTCCGTGTTTCCCGGGCATTGGAAATGTTTGGGCAATTATAGTGTTAATAGCGCCGCGTTAGAACAGCCTCATATCCTCCCCCTACCTCATTTTGTTTCTATTGGACAAGAAGGACCCATGCTCTCTCTCTTTTCCCTGATTTGCCAAGTATGGCAAGCGGGGGCGTGGCTAGTTATTACCATGCCAGCCCGCCCAGACCAGAGCGCAGTCGTTGGAACACAGGAAAGGAAGAAGGAGGTGCTGTGTGACGTCCATTAGACAGAGCTGCTGTGTAGGAAGAGAAGCCAGGAGGTTGATTCGCTTGTTGCCACTGCCTGGGAGGGACCGAGGAGGAGAACTAACTGGGAAGGTCCGGACAGTCTCTACGGTGAGGCCCGGCTGCCGGTGCCACGTGGAGGGAGCAGTGAGTGACTACTAGGCCCCAAACGGTAAGTGCTCCTGCTTCTGTGGAAAAAAAAATTGCCGTCCCTTTTGGGGGGGGGGTACAGTGATTGGTGTGCCCTTAGGGGACATTTGTAATGGTTTTTTATAATATATATTATTTTTTTTTTTTTTGAGGGGGTGATGATAGGTAGCGACAGTGAGCATGGCCTTGATGGGGTTGTGTTTTTGTTTTTTTTTTGGGGGGGAGATAGGAAGTGGTGGTGGGTGACCCCTCTTATGGGTACAAATGGCTGATGGTGGCCCTGTTAGATTTTTGTGTATTTAAAAAAAATAATAATAATAATTAGGGGGTGGGGGGCAGTAGTAGGAAGCGGCAGTGGGTGGCCTTTATGGGGTTGGATGGCTGAAGGTGGACCCCCTCCTTTTCCTTTTTTTCCCATTTTGGAGGGGGGGGGTGATAGGAAGCGACAGTGAGCAGGGCCTTGATGGGGTGTGTATTTTTTTTGGGGGGGGGGGGGATGGGAAGTGGTGGTGGGTGACCCTGTTAATTTTTTATTTTTTAAATACACAAAAATCTAACAGGGCCACCATCAGCTATTTGTCCCCATAAGGGGGTCACCCACCGCCACTTCCTATCCCCCCCCCAAAAAAGATAAAAAACCCATCAAGGCCGTGCTCACTGTCGCTTCCTATCACACCCACCCCCCAAAGGGGGGGTCCACCTTGAGCCATCCGTCCCCATAAAGGCCACCCACTGCTTCTTCCTATAACCGCCCCCCATCCCCCTAATTTTATTGTATTTTTTTAAACACAAAAATCTAGAGGGTGAGGGGCGGTAATAGGAAGCGGCAGTGGGTGGCCTTTATGGGGACGGATGGCTGAAGGTGCGCCCCCTCCTTCTTTTTTTTTTTCCCCCATTTTAGGGGGGTTTGTGATAGGAAGCGACCGTGAGCACGGACTTGATGGGGTTTTTTTGGAGGGGGGCCAGATAGGAAGTGACGGAGGGTGACCCCCCCTTATGGGGACAAATAGCTGATGGTGGCCCTGTTAGATTTTTGTGTATTTATGGGGGAAAATGAGGGGGGGCCTGTTCTATTTATCTTTATTTTTATGGGGGGGGCCTGTAGTGTGGTGTGTGTGTGTGTGTTTGTTTGTTTTTTATTTGGGGGGGTGGTTGACAGGCAGCTGCAGTGGGTGGACAGTATGGGGACACATGGCTGATGTGGGGCCTGTTTCTTTAATTTTGGAGGGGGGTGATTATTTATTTTTGGCCAAATTATGGTATGTGGTAGGGATGCACTGATACTGGTATCGGTGCCAATATTAAAGTGGTTATAAACCCTAATAAAAAAAAAATTAAAAAATGAGAAAAAAAAACCCTGCAGGCATAATGAGCTAGTATGCATAGCACACTAGCTCATTATGTATTACTTACCTCAGATCGAAGCCCCCGCAGCCGTACTCGTCACTCCCGCGCATGCTTCAGTTTGCCCCAGTGTGCATGTGCCGATGCAGATACAGAGGATATCTCCTAAACCGTTCAGGAGATATCCTGGGTAGCTACTAAGGATGGGTGAAAGGTTCGGCCTGAGCATAAGTTTGGGCCAAGCTTTGGTTGTTCAGATGTTCTGCGAACACCAACCAATATGCGGTGTTCGGGGCAAATTCGAAAGCCGCCAGAACACCGGTAAAGTCTATGGGACATTAACATGAAAAATAAAAAGTGTTAATTTTAAAGGCTTATATGCAAGTTATTGTCAAAAAGTGTTTGGGGACCCGGGGCCTGCCCCAGGGGACATGTATCAATGCAAAAAAAAGTTTTAAAAATGGCTGTTTTTTCGGGAGCAGTGATTTTAATAATGCTTAAAGTGAAACAATAAAAGTGTAATATTCCTTTAAATTTTGTACCTGGGGGGTGTCTATAGTATGTCTGTAAAGTGGCGCATTTTTCCCATGTTTAGAACAGTCCCTGCACAAAATGACATTTCTAAAAGAAAAAAGTAATTTAAAACTACTCACGGCTATAATGAATTGTTGGTCCCAGCAATACAGTTAAAAGTCATTGAAAAAAGCGGCATCCCCCCAGTCCAATATTAAGGGGAACCCCGAACCAAAATTAAAAAGAAAAATTGTGTGGGGGTCCCCCTCAAAATCCATACCAGACCCTTCACATGCCCTCAACATGGGGAGGGTGCTTTGGGGTAGCCCCCCCAAAGCACCTTGTCCCCATGTTGATGGGGACAAGAGCCTCATCCCCGCAACCCTTGCCAGGTGGTTGTGGGTGTCTGTGGGCGGGGGGCTTATCGGAATCTGGAAGCCCCCTTTAACAAAGGGACCCCCAGATCCCGTCCCCCCCATTTAAAATGGTAACAGGTACATTGTACTGGGGGCACCTGATGTAAGAAGGGACTCTGCTGGGGGCACCTGATGGCATCTGGTGGTAGGCGACACACTCAGGGGTCCCACTGATTCTGCATTATGGTGAGTTGAATGATTTCATTCTATATTACAATGTAATAATAGAAATAATGCGCTTCAATCATCCTGACACCATAACAACCATGGTGCCAGGATGATTGAAGCGCTAACACCAGGTGTTTATCTGCTGATTGTTAAACGCTGGAATACACATATTTCTAATGTGATGTAGGATCTGGGGCTGCTGTCGTTCCATCCCTCTCTCCCCCTTTTTTCCCCCTTTCTCTCTCCATCCATCATTCATCTCAGACTCTAACCACACCCTCTTTGAGCCACCTCCATTTAAGCCACACCCACTGTTCCGCATAAACCATGACCATTTTTGGCGCTGCGCACGCCTCATTTTTCTATGCCACACCTACAAACGCATGCCCCGTCCCCTAATTATAATGCACTTACAGCCAAAAAAGTGTCCCTAAAAAACTTTTTACAATGTTGGCAACTATGCATGTAGAATATTAAGTTCCATACGATTGGTGTATCACATATAAGGTGGATGAAGCGCAGTTTGTGTTGCCTCTGTGTTGCTACATTTCGGCCAGGCAAATACCCACTGGGTATGATCAGCTACAGTGGCCTCATACTCTTCAGGCCTAATACAAGTCATTCCAGAAATCAGGATACCAAACTAGAAACTGGTGCAAAATCTGGTTTAGAATGTGTGCAAGGCAAGGTATGTGTCTAAACCTTCCCTACCAAAGGGCTGACAGCAAGTTGATGCCATTGTCACACACAATCTTGCCTAGCAAAAAATGACATGGGACCTCTCAGTGATCTCTCAGCCTGCCCCTGAAGATCTGACAGCATCTCTAGTCCAGTGTAGCTCCTGTCCCCCAGGCATACCAGCTGCAAAACAGCATGTCAATTATTTGCCTGCACCATTGTTTAGGCTTTTGATCACTTGGGGGGACTGGTGGTTCTGACAGAAGGAAAATTTTGTGGAGTAAGGGGAGAGGTGGACAGGGTGGAGTGAGGAGGAGGAGGAGTGTGGGCCTTTTGCCTGCAACTGGTATCATTCATGCACTACTCACACTGTGCTTTGTGGTGAAAAATCATGTCTCATCATGCATATAGTACCAACATGACTGGTCCATTAACACACTGTGATTTACTGTAAAAACAGCTCTTTAAGATATCTTACTGTATAAAGCACAGGTTAGCAGCAACTATCTATTCCTGCAAATAACACCCAGTTAGTGGTTTATACCTACTCTAAGGGGGTTATTTATTAAAGGCAAATCCACTTTGCACTACAAGTGCAAAGTGCACTTGAAATTGCATTGAAAGTGCACTTGGAAGTGCAGTCGCTGTAGATCCGTGGGGGACATGCAAAGTAAATAAAAAACAGCATTTTAGCTTGCACATGATTGGATAATAAAATCAGCAGAGCTTCCCCTCATTTCAGATCTACCCCTCGGATTTACAGCGACTGCACTTCCAAGTACACTTTCAGTGCAATTTCAAGTGTACTTTACACTTGTAGTTTGCACTTGTAGTGCAAAGTGGATTTGCCTTTCGTAAATAACCCCCTAAGTCTCTCTCCACAGACCCTGACAAAAGGCTGTTGAGAACTCTTACTTTTATAGGAAGGGGTTCGGCACATGAGAAAACTCTCACTATTGGACTTTCACCTGACTACAGTTTAAAGGTGAGGAAGTTCAAGGTCAGTAAATTGTTACCATATCAGCAAATGGACACATTAGCTTGCCATTTTCCTGAACTACAAACTTGATTTCAGGTCAAACTCATGATCAACATGAACCCAAAGCCATATCTATTGACCACAATACCCACACAACCCTGGTAAGTTTAAAAGAGTAGCGCTAACTATGATAGACAAGATAGTAATCTGGTGCTTGAAAAGCGAGACCTTTGGGAAAGTTTAAATCAGCTATCTATGTTTGTTCTGGTGTTCAAGAAGCTTTAGTAATGCATATGTTCACATATGAATGTATAAATAAATCCTGAAGTAAGTGAAAATCAAACATACAAACCAAAGGAAATTCCAAATAAAGTGGGGATTATAGGCTCAATTGCAATCACTAAGTGATCAGGCAAAGAATTCATTTGAAATTGCTATCTAATATTTTGCTTGTTGAACTGAAGATGGTTCTGGATGAAAAAAACTAAAATTTTAGCTTATGTTAATATAACATAGCAAATAATAGTTAAAAAAAGAAGTCAAAAGTATAAAATATTGTGAATTGGGGGATAGTGTTTTAAATATGCGCAATATAGCAGTAGAAAGAATAGGCAGCAATGAAAGGTTGACATGATTCCGGAAAATCCAATCATTGCCAGCATACTAAAATGTAAACATTCATTACCATTGGAAGACTTTTCAGCAAAATGTAATGTTTCTTTACCTTTGGGTGCTTTGAACTTTGACCTCATGCTTGTTCCCAGGCTCTGTCTAGTTCTTGGGCATTAGCAAGTAAAAATGTTTTGTTCTAATAAGTGTTGAGTTCTTCCTCCCAAAATAAGGAAACACAACTTTCAAAATCAGTTTGCATGAAACAAAAACGAATTCTGTCCAGATGTTAAGCATTACATATGAATTTTATATATATATATATATATATATATATATATATATATATATATATATACACACACACACAGTGCCTCGAAAAAGTATTCATACCCCTTGACATTTTCCACATTTTGTCATGTTACAACCAATAACGTAAATTTATTTTATTGGGATAATGAATAATTGTGAAGTGGAAGAAAAATTATATATATAGTTTTCAATTTTCTTTACAAATAAATATGTGAAAAGTGTGGCGTGTATTTGTATTCAGCCCCCCTGAGTCAATACTTTGTAGAACCATTTTTCACTGCAATTACAGCTATAAGTCTTTTTGGGTATGTCTCTACCAGCTTTAAACATCTAGAGAATGACATTTTTGCCCATTCTTCTTTGAAAAATAGCTCAAGCTCTGTCAGATTGGACGGGGAGTGTCTGTAAAGAGCAATTTTCAAGTCTTGCCACAGATTTTCAATTTGATTTAGGTCTGGACTTTGACTGGGCCATTCTAACACATGAATATGCTTTGATCCAAACCATTCCATTGTAGCTTTGGCTGTATGTTTAGGGTCGTTGTCCTGCTGGAAGGTGAACCTCTGTCCCAGTCTCAAGTCTTCTGCAGACTCTAACAGGTTTTCTTCTAAGATTGCCTTGTTTTTTGGCTCCATCCATCTTCCCATCAACTCTGACCAGCTTCCCTGTCCCGTATGAAGAAAAGCATCCCTACAACATGTTTCACGGTGGGGATGATGTGTTCAGGGTAATGTGCAGTGTAAGTTTTCTGCTACACAGAGCATTTTGGTTTTAGGTTTTAGGCCAAAAAGTAAAATTTTGGTCTTAACATCATAATTTAATAGCAAGGACGTAGTCACCATTTATTTTAGCAAATTTATCTTGGCATGACTTTAAATATACTCACAAACTTCCCTCTTCCCTTCTCAATCATATCTCAGAATTTTTCTTTTCTTTTATCTTGTCTCTGTAGTAAGAAACAGCTTTTGAGGCTTTTAGCTGCATTTAAGAGTGGTGGTATTTGGCGAGGGGATGGGGCGTGACCGGATGCTGAGGTGAGGGAGGGCGCTGTAGCCAGACCTAGCCTTCGCCCCTCGCTCCTATTCCCGCTCCTGACAAGAGGATGCAGCGTGGCCCGTAGGAGACGCTGAAGAGGGGGAACGCCCGGAGTGCCTGGAAGCCGCCGCGGTTGTGATACGCCGCCTCACACAGACCTGAGCTGGGCTACTCGCACGGGGCTCTCCTGAGAGTGGCATTAGCGGCGCCTAGCCCAGTGAGAGAGGGGGGCGCCGACACCCGGGATTGAGCAGCAGTGCTGGAGAGCCCTTGGCAGACCTAAGCAGCAGAGGATTCTGTCCGCAGCGCTGGAGGGGTGAGTTGGCGGTTGTTTGTATACTCACCCGCAGTACACCATAGCGCAAAGGTCCATTAGGAAGAAGTATTCACAGCTGATAAACTTGTGGGGGAAAAAAGGCATACAGATCCAGGACAGAGCGGAACCTAGCACTGTGCTGAGAATAACAGTACCCTGCCAGCATGACGAGGAGGAAGGGGATGGAGGATGGGCCAGCTCAGGAAGGGTTAGGGGCCCCCGGACCTCACGGCACCAAGGAGAAGGGGAACCAAGTGGCAGCTAAGCTGGAGCGCTTTGCGCATACCCCAAATCAAACCCCTAAAAAGGCCAGCAGCACAGGGGGAGGTCAGCATCAAACTGGCCACCCTGGGAGGAGAAGTCAGACCCAAGAAAACGGAGCCTTGGCAGCTATACCACCAGCGGGCCCGGTAGTAGGAGGAGGCCCGGAAAGACAACAGGTCTTGGGTGCGGAAGGGGCAGTAGGGGGAGGTCAGTGTGGTCTGGTAAATGAAAAGGAGCCGTCCCTGAATGACATTCTCCTGGCTGTCAATAATTGCAAACATTCAATCAATGAACTGTCCGAGCAACTCAAGGGCATTAAGGATGAATTACTTGCAGTTAAGGGGGAGGTGCGTGCAGTTTGTACCCGGACAACAGCTCTGGAGGAAAGGCTTAGCCAAATAGAAGATGATGTGTATCCATTAAAACAAGAAGTAGCACTCATGAGAATTCAATTGAAGGACTGTTTGCAGAAAATGGACAGTATGGAAAACAGGCTACGCAGGGAAAATTTGAGGGTGCTCGGTCTCCCAGAGGGCTGTGAGGGTAATAACCCCATCAAATTTATGGAAGACTGGCTGAGGGAGAAATTTGGCAAGGACGCATTCTCAAACACCTTCGCTATAGAGCGTGCACATAGGATAGCTCCCAGGACTCCAGCTCTAGGGGGTCACCCCAGGCCCCTTATTTTTAAACTTTTATGTTTTCGGGACAAGGTTACTATCCTGCAGAAGGCAAGAGAGTTAAAAAACATTCAACACAATGGTGCCAGGATCTCAATATATCCGGACTTCTCCCCCGAGCTGCAGAGACAAAGAGCTAAATTTGGAGATTGTAAATGAAAGCTTCAACAATTAAGAATTAACTATGCGCTTTTGTATCCGGCACAGCTGCGTATCTCAGCTCTGGGGGAGGTCAGGTTTTTCTCCACCCCCAACGAAGTGTCAACTTAGCTAGAGAAGAATGAAGAGAGAATAAAACGGGGAGAAGGAATTTAGGCACTTTGGGATGGGGGGCGATTTGAGATGTGGGGGTGCACAATGAGGGGAGAAAGGTGGGGAGTGTGGACACGGAAGGATGTGTGTTGGTTTAGCCAGATACAGCAATGGGATTCAATAAAAGGTAGGGTGATATATAACATTCACAAAAGGAGGTGGTTTGGATTAATAGGAGACCAGAGTGTTGCAAAGGCATTAGCCCCAAAGGCTCATGAGCATTGAAAGAAGGTGTAATAAAACCCTGGACCTGAAAAAAAGGGTTAATATATGCTCATGGAATGTAAGGGGGATAGGGGACAATTTTAAAAAACAGGTAATTTTTTCAATAGCCAAGAAAAAGAAAGTTAAAATACTCTGCCTGCAGGAGACCCATCTGGTGAATGATACAATTAAAACTTTAGATAACATGCAATTCTGGATACAGTATCACTCTACTCACTCCTCCTATTCAAGAGGGGTGAGTATATTGATAAGCACAGGCCTGGCCTTCTCCTGCAGTCAGAGTAAGGTGGACGATTGTGGGCGGTACATTTTTCTCTCCTGCTTAATAGAAAATAAAAGATTCGTTCTGGCCAACATTTATATCCCTCCCCCATTTAGCATGGTAATACTGGATGAACTAGCTAGTTTTGTAATGGACTTCCCCGGGACCACAGTTATAGTGGTGGGCGATTTTAACATGACGATGAACAATAGCATAGACAGGTTCCCACCGAAAAGTAGAACTGGAGGGGCCCCCAAGAGCCCCCTCCTGCAATACTGCGACGAAATAGGGCTGGTGGATATCTGGAGGAGGAGGCACCCTGGGGAGAGGCAATACACATGCCACTCCAGGACTCATGCCACCTTATCCAGAATCGACCTTGTCTTGGGAAATGAGGAAGCATTAAACGCAGTGGAGGAAATAGTTTACGAGCCAAGGGGTATTTCAGATCATACGCCAGTTATCACTGTTGTGAAGGCAGGGGAGCACTGTAATAGGGGGGGTTGGAAAGTTAATCCCTTTTGGCTCGAACTCATAGGAGAGGAGGAGAAAATGATGGAGGGGCTGTCAGAGTTCATTAAAACAAATCTAGGATCGGCCTCAGTGGGGGTAGTATGGGACTCCCTGAAGGCATATCTTCGGGGAGCACTAATTCAGAAAATTGCATTTATTAAAAACAGTCGCAAGCAGAAGAACTAGGAGCCAAAGAGAGTGTAAGAATAGTGGAGGCGCAGTATGTAGAAACACCATCCCAAGCCAGTTATGAGTTTTGGGCGGGGAGGCAGGACGAGTACAGTAGGATACTCCGGGAGAGGTTGGAAAAGAAGAGACTATTTCAGAGGCGGAGCTTTTTTGGAGAAGGAGAGCAGGTTGGGAAGGCTCTGTCTCTGATAATCAGAGCAAATGGTCCCTCGAGTATTGTACCAGCAATTAAGGGAAGGGAGGGAGTAATCAAAAAAACCCGATATATTAGGTGAATTTAGGACATACTTTGAGAAGCTATACAGTTCTTCTAAAACAAATGTGGAGGGGGAAATGCAGGGTTTCTTTGAGGGGTTGAGGATAACCCCATTAACTTATGAGGACCGGGAAATGCTGGACGCCCCATTGACTTTCACGGAATTGCAGAGTCGGAGTCCCTCCTTACATTCAGCCTGTGTCCCATCAAATGCAGCCTTATTCAAAAGCAGTAGGAGAAGGATCAACCAGCCTGATCTCATCCACAGATGGATAACAACTGATGGGACACAGGCTGAATGTAAGGAGGGACTCCGCTGGGGGCACCTGATATAAGGACACACTCCGCTGGGGACACCTGATGGTATGTGGTGGCAGGCGATGTGGCTAGTGACACGCTCAGGGCTCCGACTGATTCTGCATTATGAGCCCTAGCTATTTTTTCTTCACACGCTCCGTCTATCTGAGAGAGGTATCCTGACCGACATCCCGATCGAGAATTTCCACACCCTCGAACGGTGACGGCGGACTTGGATGTGACTCCTCGCCAGGACCTCTATAGCCAGATACCCCTGGGATCATTGGATCCCTCAAGTCTGTATGACACTCCACCGTACGGTGACTGTGTCCACCTGTTCTGGTAAGGATACCCATTTTTACCATTCGTAGTCTTCTTTGAGCACGCAGATGATTCAAGTGTGAGGTGTCCCCATACAGAGTTGGTTCCAGTCTCCACCCCATGTGAAGTTGTGGCACCATCTATGCCTTGGAACCCCCATGTGTTGTTAATTAACATATGACTTACCACATCTCTATGGACTTTTATTTTAATTTGTTTATGTGTTAAACAAACACACATATCACTTAATAGATATCTTTTATGTTTTCAGCACTTTTTTATTAATATGTGTTGAATATGTTAACGCATAATTCTAGCGCTGCATGTGTTTTTTATTTTTTCCTATTTGCACATTGCTTACCACATTGTTTCATGCCGGCAGCTACCACTTATATAATTTTGTAATAGCGCAATTATTGATTGGTTTCATTGATTTTCAGTGTGTTTAGAGAGCTTATTTGGAAAAAAGGGGTGGCTAGGATCGGTTTGCGGACGCTGCGACAGCCAGAGGTGAAGGGCGGTCTGGCGGTACCGGATACGAGATACGAGGTACGAGGATACTTTCTGGCATCCCAACTGCAACAAGTTGGAGGTAGCAATAGGTCAAGGGATGAAGGAGTGGGTGGTAATGTCTTGTTGAATGACACCGGACATGATACAATTGCAGAGGCACTAGAGGCAGATTCATTCAGTACTAAATGTCCCACTACCCAGATGATGGTCAAGGCTTGGGTACAAGTCAAAAGAACTCTGGGTTATACTGGCTTTGTGGAATTTTCCCCGCTCTGGGATAATAACAACCTCAATGAGCTCAAAAAAATGGGGCCCTTTGAAGAGTGGGACCGCCAGGGTATTCACTGCTTGGCACAGGTATATAGGGAAGGGAGGTTAAAATCTTTCCAAGAGCTGGTGGAGGAGTACGCAATCTCTAACAGGTCATTCTATAGGTATTTGCAACTCAAGCATGCCCTAGAGGCACAATTCGGGAGGGATGCGCCAGTGTGGTGCGAAATGACCTCTTTGAGAAAGCTGATTGATGCGAGCTCTACGAAGTGATTAATCTCTGACATTTATGGATGCCTGAAGGCATCAGCCCAGGAGGGTATGGTGGAAAACAAAAATAGGATTAAATGGGAGAGGGACGTGGGAGCGTTGTCTGACGATCAATGGGAGCATGTCCTGTCGCTGGGGCCCAGGGTCACTCTTTTTCCTTCACAGGTGATGTCTCACTTTTATTTATCCTATAGGGCATATTATACACCATTGAAGTTATTTAAATGGGGTAAGAGGCCCGACCCAAAGTGCCAGAGGTGTGGAGGGGGGTACGGAGACTTGATTCACATGTTTTGGCGATGTCCCAAACTACACAGATATTGGAAAGGGGTTGTGGAAAAGATAAATTTGGTGTTTGGGACGTCATTGAGGTTGGAGGCGAGAGAGTGCTTGTTGGGACTAACGGGGGATAAGGTGGCCTCAAAGGACATACAGACAGCAAGGATCAGATGCCTGTTTCAGGGTAAAAAGCTTATTGCACGGTATTGGCAGAGAAAGGAGGCACCGACGGTTTCAGAATGGGTGAATGCAGTAAGGGAGGTGATTTGTAGGGAAAAGTATATATACAAGAAAAGGGGTAATCATAAGAAATTCGAAAAAATATGGAAGGTATGGCTGGACCAGGATAGGGTTGGATTGGAAGGGGGGGTAGGATAAGGATGGTATGGGGGGGGGTTTTGTTTAAAAAATGTTTGGCGAGGTGTATGGTGAGGGGTGGGTAGGGGGTGGGGGAGTGAATGGGGGGAAAAAGAAAAAAGAAAAAGAAAGAAACCTGTTTTGAAGTTTACTGTATACGGGTATTTTGAACCGGAACACATTGGAATGATAAATAATGTATGGATAAGAGGACGGTATTAATGTGTTCCTGTTCATGATGATGTTTCTTGTCCCTTTATTTTTTGTTTGTTGTAATGAAAATTTTTTCAAATAAAAAGATTTAAAAAAAAAAAAAAGAAACAGCTTTTATTATTCCCTGCTGGGAGATCAGCTCCTACCACCTCAGGAAAACCCCCAGCACTACATTTCCCAAAAGTATGTTCTCTTCACACAGTCTGTGGTCTGGCTCTTTGGATTCAAGACAGCACCAATGTTTTGCTAGGTTAGGAATCAATATATGCAAGTAGAGAGGGACAGAGGGGAGCAGGATAGGTGGAGTTCTGTAACCAGGCGAGCAGGGTTGGCAATACTGCTTATGATTTCAGCACAACAAAAGGCAACATTTTTAAAGGGATAAGGCATCATCAAATGTGCATTTATTGTAGAGATTATGTAAAAATATTTTTTTTTAGGTCTGACATACTCATATACAAGGGAAAACTGTCCCATATTTAATGAGTACACCTGTATACTCGAAAATAATTAAATTTTTTTGTGTCTTGCTTAACTACTTCAGCCTCGGAAGGATTTACCCCCTTGCTGACCAGAGCACTTTTTGCGATACAGCACTGTGTCGCTTTAACTGACAATTGCGCAGTCATGAGACATTGCACCCAAACAAAATTGATGTCCTTTTTTCCCACAAATAGAGCTTTCTTTTTGTGGTATTTGATCACCTCTGCGGTTTTTATTTTTTGCACTATAAACAAAAAAAGAGCGACAATTTTGAAAAAAAAGCAATATAATTTACTATAATAACTATCGCACAAAAATATATAAAAAAAACTGATTTCTTTTTCAGTTTAGGCCGATATGTATTCTTCTACATATTTTTGGTAAACAAATCTTAATAAGCGCATATTGTTTGGTTTTATCGTGACTGCGACATTATAGCAGACACATCGGACACTTTTGAGCGATCAGTGCTATAAAAATGCACTGAGTACTGTGTAAATGACACTGGCAGGGAAGGGGTTAAACACTAGGGGGCGATCAAGGGGTTAAGTGTGTCCTAGGGAGTGATTCTAACTGTGGGGGGGATTGCCTCACTAGAACATGACAGAGATCACTGCTCCCGATGACAGGGAACAGTAGACCTCTGTCATGTTGCTAGGCAGAACAGGTAAATGCCTTGTTTACAAAGGAATCTCCCCGTTCTGCCACTCCGTGATATGATCGCGGGCCCCCCGGCAGACATCGAGTCCACAGGACACCTATGAAGAAAAGCTTGTATACAGTATATTATACAGTGCCTTGAAAAAGTATTCATACCCCTTGACATTTTCCACATGTTATCATGTTACAATTAAAAACGTAAATGTATTTTATTGGAATTTTATGTGATAGACCAACACAAAGTGGCACATAATTGTGAAGTGGAAAGAAAATGATAAATGGTTTTCAAAAAGTTTTACAAAGTAATATCTGAAAAGTGTGGCATCAATTGTATTCAGCCCCCTTTACTCTGATACCCCTAACTAAAATCTAGTAGTATCAATTTCCTTCAGAAGTCACCTAATTAGTAAATAGAGTCCACTTGTGTGTAATTTATTCTCAGTTTAAATACAGCTATTCTGTGAAGCCCTCAGAGGTTTGTTATAGAACCTTAGTGAACAAACAGCATCATGAAGGCTAAGGAACCCACCAGACAGGTCAGGGATAAAGTTGTGGAGAAGTTAAAAGCAGGGTTAGGTTATAAAAAAATACCCCAAGCTTTAAACATCTCATGCAGCACTGTTCAATCCATCATTCGAAAATGGAAAGAGTATGGCACAACTGCAAACCTACCAAGACATGTCCGTCCACCTAAACTGACAGGCCAGGCAAGGAGAGCATTAATCAGAGAAGCAGCCAAGAGGCCCATGGTAACTCTGGAGGTGCTGCGGAGATCCACAGCTCAGGTGGGAGAATCTGTTCGCAGGACATTTAGTCATGCACTCCACAAATCTGGCCTTTATGGAAGAGTGGTAAGAAGAAAGCCATTGTTGAAAGAAAGCCATAAGTCCCGCTTGCTGTTTGCAAGAAGCCATGTGTGGGACACATCAAACGTGGAAAAAGGTGCTCTGGTCAGATGAGACCAAAATTGAAGTTTTTGGCCAAAAAGCAAAACGCTGTGTGTGGTGGAAAACTAACACTGCACATCACCCTGAATACACCATCCCCACTGCGAAACATGGTGGTGGCAGAATCATGTTGTAGGGATGGTTTTCTTCAGCAGGGACAGGGAAGCTGGTCAGAGTTGATGGGAAGATGGATGGAACCAAATACAGGGCAATCTTAGAAGAAAACCTGTTAGAGTCTGGGGCAGAGGTTCAACTTCCAGCAGGACAACGATCCTAAACATACAGACAGAGCTACAATTGAATGGTTTAGATCATAGCATATTCATGCATTAGAATGGCCCAGTCAAATTCCAGACCTAAATCCAACTGAGAATCTGTGGCAAGACTTGAAAATTGCTGTTCTCCAACGCTCTCCATCCAATCTGACAAAGCTTGAGGTATTTTGATGTTCAATATTATTGCATTACTTTGCACCACTGCTTTGTATGTGATTCAATTAGTACAGTTTGGCAGCAGGCAAAACCATAAGTAAACTCAGTACTATAGCTCTTACCTAAATAGAACTTTTTAGCTTGATATGCACCTTAACCACCACCATACCCACAAGCCCGGTACCATGCTGACGCTGGCCTCCAAAGGCACACTTAAAAGCGGTATTAAACCCAAAAGCAAAGATTAATCAAATTGCAGCTTACCAATTGCTAGATGGGGTAGCTGCATTTGTTTTCTTTTTTAGACTTTCTTACCTTTATTTTCACCTGGTAATAGTTTGTTCTCTTTCAACAGAACGAGCTGTCCTGCAGATTTAGCAGATAGAGGGTTGAGACAAACCATTTTCCACTGATAGGGGTCCGTCAGTTCTTACAAAGTATTAGCTGGAGTTTGGTATTTGTTAGTGTATCTAAATTTGCTAGTACATCTAGCATTACTGCCCCCACATGCAGACACTGCTGCTGTCCAAAGGTGCCTCTTTGCTCATAGGGGAAAAAAGCATAAAAAAGAAAACTAATGTAGCCACCACATCTAATGATTGGTAAGCTGCAAAATATTACATTTTTGGTTTTGGGTTTAATATTTCTTGTTCTGTAGCCTGTATAAAGCTTCTATACTATTTTTTTTTTAAAGGGTAATTCCAGATTTATACACTTTCCCTAAGTTAAAGTGTTACTGAACCCACAACAGTAAAATCAGTCTGTATATGCAGTAAAGCATGCTTGTTTTACTTACTGTGGAACCTAAGGGGTTAATCCTTTGCATTGTTTAAAAAGGCTGTTTGATCCTGTTTGCACAGATTCTCCTCTTCTTGCGTTGTCCCCAAAACATGTCCTTATAAGACAGAGTTAGTGGAGTCACTCTGCACATGCTCAGTTTGGTGTGTATTGCTAGAGAGTTTTTATATTTTGGGAGAGTGCATGTGATCAGCACAGGACTAATCAGCACTGTCCAGACAGAGAGTCAAGTGTCATGCAGCCTCATAGGACAGCCAGTGCAGTATGAAAACTCCTCCTACAAGCTTTAACCAGGGACTGATAAAAGTCACAAGACTGCTATATACTGCTGATGAGAAAAGGTATTTAGCAGTTTATATTTATGTTCTTTGGGAGACCAAATATAGTGAATGCATGTTCCTGGGTTTAGTAACACTTTCGTGCTCTGAGCTGAGATGAGATGAGATGGAAAAATACTCAACTTTGTAAATATCGTCAACCTGTCCAAAAAGTTTAAAAAACGGAGTTACCCTTTAAGAGAAAATATGATAAATATAACAACATTTTTACTTATTTTACTGACTTCAATGCTGTAGCTTTTCTTTGCAAAGTAGTACAAATGAGTAAGTCCAAAGTTCGGAATATAATGAATTTGGAGAAATTTGGAATTAGGCAGCAACCAAAACTCTGCGCCCATAGACTGAAGACCACCCGAAAGGTGCATAGACGAACTTACAAATGCATTAGAACAGTGCATGTCTATAGGCAATGCAGACTGCTCCGATAATGTTTTATTAGTAACAGTAAAAAAACACAAAGAGGTTTTTCCACCACATGCCTCTTTAGTGCCCTATACTGTATGTTGGGGGTCAACAACCTGTAGATCGCAGACAGGTGGCTTGTAGATCTCGGTCTGGGTTTGCTGACCTGCCATTCCAGAGCATCAAACAGAGCGCAATGCAGAGGGACTACTTGTAAAGTTGGAGCTGTAGAAGGGAGCAAGAGCTGCATAAGCCGATGCCTCCACTGTAGTGCTGGATCCTGTCCAATGCGGAGTGATACCAACTGCACTCCACATTTTATCACGGCTAGCGGTCTCCAGAGTAGTGCCAGCAGCAGAAAAAAAGAGATCTTCAGGACAGTGTGAAGCAATACACTGGGCATTATAGTATAGGGCTGCTTTCACACTGATGTGCTGTGGTTTACCCACACCGTGGGTGCAATGCAGTGTACCTGCAGCTTTCCTGTGGATTTGCTGCACTTAGCCATAGACTTCTATTATATCCTGCTGTTTTACCACCCCCTAACTTTACGTGTGAACAAGTACAAGTGCTGCTCCTCTGAAAAGCGATCCGAGTGTGTGTTGATAGGTGGTGAGGAGGTGTTATGTTGCCTTCTTAACACCTGATTTAAACCCATGATTGCCATGTAATGCACGCTTTTGCGACACGGTAGTCCTGCAATTAGAGGTTTAAATTAGGTGTGAGGAGGCAGCACTGTGACCGGTGATCTTTGACTTCTCCCATGTTGTTCAGGTAGATCTCCACCTCTCTAAGGTTGCCTACCCCTGCTGTATGTATTTCCACTATTCTAGGAACAAAAAGCAAATGGTTTTCTATCCAATGTCAATGGGTGCAAAGAAAGGGCACTTTCATCCTCATAAAAAAACAATTTCCTGCTAATCGCAGGGAACCACAGCACCAAGGAGCCACTGGACCAGGAAATTATGCCCTACAATCTCTCAGTCAAAGCCATGGCTTTGGATGTTTTGTGAGGGAGATAAACAATCTTACCTGGCTTTTGTTTAAATACAATGCATTTACCAAACTACAACTTTGCTTCAGCTTTAAAAACACTACACATAAATTAATTTGAAAAACCCACACTATTTTCTCAGGAAAAAATGTATAAATAAATAAAAGTATTCATTGACATAGTGTACTTATTCTCACAGGAAACATTATGTATTTAAAAAAATTGTTAATGTAAGCTACTCTTGTTTTGTTGTTTGCTTTTTACATGGGTCTCTCATGACAAAATAACTGAAGAATCCAAAACATCCCCAAAGGCATTTGGGGGTTTTACTGCCAATGAAAGTGGATAACATCACTTGAGGCCTAACTCCAGGCACAATTTAAAAAAAAAATACCCATGGCACTGCAAGGGTTAAATGTTCAATATTTCTAGAGGTGCTGGAATGAGGAGAAATACTTACCTAATTACATACTTCCAGCAGGTTCTCTACAGTATTGTTACTCAGTTGCTGCAGACTCTTCTCTAACCTGACCAAGACTAGTTACACACTTGCCCTCTCCAAGTACAATACAGGGTTAATAGCCCTGCATTGTACATTATAACACCAAAAGACCACCCACAGAGCAGAGCTTCGGGGGAGAAGAGGACAACACTGGAGCAAAGTTATGACTGGTACACACATTCAGTTTTTTTTTTTGTTCAACCCAGTAGGCTGAACAGAAAAAAACTGAGAGATCGCTATACTGAGATGTTAGTGCAGCGACCTCTCCCGGTCTGAATAGGAGTGACTTGGTCCGCATTCGGACCACGGTCCGCCATTTAGTAATACCTGGTTTAAACCCTTAATGACAAATATAAAACAAAAATGCCTGAACACAATTTTGCAAGTTGTTAGTAAAACTGTACATATCATTGCAACTACTTAGTGTGTTGTCTAGGTAAATGATACTTTTTTTTTTTTTTTTTTTTAGGACAAATTGGGCTTTCATTTGGGGGTAAATGGTAATGGATATCTCCTATTTTTTTATCATCATAGGACAATTGGACTAAAATAGTAAAAATAATATCATTTTTTTTAAATGTAGCTGTATTTTTATTGCTACTACCATAACCTTTTACCAAGGAACAACCCATAACCCCTGTGCTTTGTGCATTATGTATTACTTACCCCTGCTCTCTGTGCATTACACACTCCTAACCCCTGTACTCTGCATTCTATGCACTGTTTTATGTGCATTGTGCACTCCTGACACCTGCACCTGCACTGTGGCATATGTTACTGTGTATACAGTGAGTAGCCTCTCCCGTTTTAGCACAATTTGGCCACACCCACAATTCACCTTTTTCTCCTCAGGGTGCACAAGGCTGCTGCAGGACTTTTACAATCCTATCGATTCCTCTGACTACAATAATGACTGAAGAAATCTGACAGAACAGGGTTTTTAACCTACTGCAGGCTACAGGACAAATTAATTAAACATTAATGTGTCTGCACAGTGGGCTGTTGGCCTGAGGTACACTGTGACACAGATGCCAGGTGCTCTGTAATACTATATGTGTAACTGAGACATTTAGCTCATCAGCCAACCCAGTCCCAGATGGGCCTGTTGCAGCCGACCCCGAATGTAGCTAGGGGTCTGCATGCACTCACTAGCCAGGCTGGGGGTGACTACTGGATGTAGATTATCCAGTCGGTCACCCAGCCCAGCTGTTGATTTAAGATATTCACAGGAAAAAATCCCTGGAAAAAAGAAAAAAAGGAAAAAACATGAAACCACAGGTCCTAGCAGGGAAATACTGTAAGTCTTTACTCCTCCACACTAAGCAGAAAAAAACGAGCTGCTTAAAGAAGAGAGGTGATTTGTGAGAAAGTTAGGACTGCCCATAGGTGGTGCTGTGCTCTTTTTTACTGTTTAGTGTCCTACTCCTGAAAGTGGCACTATAAACTTACAGTCAAGACTAATGACAAGCTGTGTCCTTCAATGAACGTAAGATAATTTTTTTTTTGGCAATTTCTACATCACTGAATTAATCAGAAAGATTCTGGTACAACACACCCTCAATAAATTATCACTACCATTTCTGGAGTTTTCAGTCTCCAGTCTCCAAATATAAAGCCTCATCCACATGGCCAGTTCTTTATAGCAGCTCTCTTCACATCAGGAGGTTCATATGAAATATAAGTTGATGATAATTATATTTGCATTTACTTTGATAAGGGCTGGTATATACTACTATACACTGGGTGAATCTTGAACACAATATGAGGACTTTCTAGCCCCTATGTCCACCCACCAGGCTTAAAGCACATGCCGCCATGTTGTATGTGAGAGTTATATAGATATCACTTTGTATTTTGTAAGTGGAACGGGATATATGTATATCATTAGTGCTATATGTCTATTAATTTATTAGAAAAAGATATCCAATAGTCACGTCATCTGACGCAAGGACATTTTCTCATTCCCTACTGTCTCATGATCTGTTAGACCTCTGGAGGGAGTTCCATCCACTGAGTAAAGATTACACTTAGTATTCCCATCCCCATCATTCCCATTCTAGAATAGACCATATGTTTATGTTACGAAAACATCTTCCCCTGGTATGCTCCCCATCCATTCTTGCTGCTCCTTGGTCAGATCATGATCCTGTTCTAGTAGTTTGCCGTTCTCTATTATGTAAACCCCAGTACTCCTCTTGGGTTATGAATCATTCACTTTTGCCTCTTAAAGATATTCAGGCTGATCTTTTAAAAGCCTCAACGGAATACTTCTGCTTCAACTTCGCATCAGTTTCCTCTCCTGTGACTCATACAAAGCAGTGCTTAGGGGACAAATCATTCAGATGGCCATGAAATGTAAGCTAGAACATCAACAGCTACAATACAAATTAGAAGCCAGTCTAGAGACACTTTCTACTACCTTTAAGCAATCCCCTACTCCCGTTAACCGCAAACCTTTGGACCAGGCTCACGCGGAATTGGACTTATATCTTACTGATACCGCTGAACTCACTTTGCGCTGGTACCGTCAGATATGGTACGCTAAAGCAAATAAACCGAATGCGATGCTGGCCAACAGGTTACGTACTTTTACTCCCAAATTCACTCCAATCACTTTACGCACCCATCATAATGTTCTCACTAGTAACCCGGTAGGGATATTGGGCAAATTCCGCCATCGAATTATCACATTATACTTGGCCCATAACCAGGCAAATAGTCATGACATAGATACTTTCCTGCAACGTCTTTCATTACCTGCATTATCTCCAACACACACGGCCCTCTTGAACTGTGATATCCAGGAATCCGAGGTTCTGCAATATATTAAAGAACTAAAAGTTGGTAAATGACCAGGCCCAGATGGTTTCATGGCGCTTTACTATAGAAAGTTGTCAGACGTCTTAGCCCCCCTATCTGACAGCTATATACAACTCAGTCAAGAATGGTCAGCATTTGACCTTCTGACTGCTAATATAGTCATGATATTGAAACCAGACCATGATCACTCTTCCTGGGCCAACTTTAGGCCCATCTCACTTATCGACATATGAATATCTTTACCAAGATCTTGACTAATCGTCTAAACTCGTTCCTTCCTCGTTTAACTAAAAAAGACCAGGTCGGGTTTTTTCCGCAATGTCAGGTTGGGGACGCATTTAGACAAATCACCCAATTGCAACACATCACCCACAACCATTCTTTGGCAACGATGCTTTTATCACTCGATGTGAACAAGGCCTTTGACACTCTGTAATGGCCTTACCTATGTCCGTGCTTCGTCACTATGGCTTTGGTACTTCGATTTTAAGTTGGTTAGTGACATTATATGAATCCCCCAAGGCTAAAATTAAATATTATGGATTTGAATCCCCCCTTCTACCTATTAGGAGAGGTACCCGTCAGGTCTGCCCACTCTCACCACTCCTATTCATTTTGGCCTTGGAGCCTTTGGCAGAAGCGGTCCGCACCCATCTGGATATAAAGGATATCGAAGTTGTGGGCTTCCATCATCAGATTTCTTTAATCGCAGATGATATCCTGATGACCTTACCATCCCCTAGAGTCTCTCTGCCTAACTTACTATCCCTTTTAGACACCTTTGCATGCCTTTCAGGATTGTTAATCCCATCAAGTCTAAATCAATGTCAGATAATCTCTTACCTTCTGAAATGGCCACCCTAAGAAATGCTTTTCCGTTTCAATGGCTTTCTTCTTTGCCCTACTTGGGAATCCGGCTTACCCCCAGATATGAAGGATTATATCAGGCCAACTTCCCACCTATTCAATCGCTATTTTCCCTTACGAGAACATTAACATTTGAGGCTCTTAGATCCTCTCATGATATTCCCCTCTGTGAATATTATAGTTATTTACAATTAAGGCACTTTTTCTAGCGACTTATAAAATCCAGACTTACCTCATATATGTTGACCCCACTTGAGAGCCTCTGTAGAGCATGACCCCATTCTCCAGGACTAATATCTTTACTTCACTCTTTACTAATATCTTTAATTATCTCCTCTAGGAGACCCTCAGTACCATCTTATCATGCACAGTGGGAGAAGGAACCGGGGAAGCAGTTAGATGCAGAGGACTGGCAAATCATGACCATAGCTTTTTCTAAAGGCTCTAAGAATGTTCTCATATTAGAGAAAGCCTACAGAGTACTATACAGATGGTATTACACACTGACCAGGCTGGCTCGATTCATTCTATCCTACTCTCCTCTTTGCTTCTGGGGATGCTCCCAGGTAGGCACCATGACGCATATTTGGTGGTCTTATCCTAAGGCATGCAGATTATGGAACAGAGTATATACCCTTCTCCGTAACATTCTTCACACTTATATCAAAAGGGACCCCTACAAAGCCCTTCTCTATAAGCCAATTGCAGAACTGCTTCGTTTGGAATGGCAATTGGCACTGCATCTTTTTACAGCAACTAAGTTAATCATTGCAAGGGCTTAGAAAACTCCTGTGCTCAGCTTTGAAGCTGTTAAAAATCGTATGAACGATATCATGGTAAACGAGAAGCTGACGCCTTTCGCTTTGGACATGCATGATAAATTTCTTAAGGTCTGGCAACCATGGATTGCACAAACCCAGCCTTCCAGATTTGATAATAATCTTCTTTCAAATTAGTGGCTCTCTGACGTGCACCCCGTAGGACTCCTCTTCTCTTTCTTTTTATCCTGGTTCTTTTTCCCTCCTTTTCTTAACATTTCCATGTTTTCGCTCTAGTTTTCTTTTTAATGTGTATTTACTTTTAACGCCCATCAGATCACTAAGCATGGCTCGGGCGAGGATGGTTACCCTGTTCGTATTCTCCTAATGGCATATTGTATACTTACTTATATAGACATCCACTGTTACTATGCTTAAATGTTTATTGATCTTAAACATTACGCTTGGGTGTCTTTGTATCAGCTCATTATGCAATACAATCTAGAATCTTAAACTTTCCCAACTTTCGACTTATGGACTTTAGTTTTCACAATATGCTGAATTCCTTTTTACTTTATCCCTTTGTTGGGGTTTTTTTTTTCTTTATTGTTTACACTATATGCGATCATACCATCTTACTGTTCACCTAACCTGTCTGATTGCATTATCCTGAATAAATTATTTTTGTAAAAGAAAAAGATATCCAAGAGTCTTTTAAACTATCAATACTTTGCACTGACACTACCAAATGTGGAAGAGGGTTCCACATCCTTATCATCCTGACAGTGAAAAACCCCCTGCGCAGCTTAAGGTTAAAAAGCTTATCCTCCAATCTCATTGACTGGCCCTGTGTCTTCCTACACTCCCTGAGACAGAATAGTTTACTTCCTACAGTGGGATCACCATTGAGGTATTTGTATATCGCTATCATATCTCCTCTTGAGCGTCTCTTTTCCAGGGAGAATAAGTTTAGTGCTTGTAGTCATTCCTCATAATTGAGGTCCTCCAGTCCCCGTATTCATTTTGTTGTTATCAACCTTTAGCAACCGTGATAAAGAAGCTGTATTGCTTTGAAACGCATTCCTGTTACTAGAGGAGCATTGTGGTGTACTACAGGTGGTTTTCTGGACGGCCACTTGACCCTGGCGGCTCCTGTCATTTTTTTCTACAACGTTTGTATTTTCAGCAGCAGCCATCACTTCTCCCCAGCTTATGGCCAAGCCGGGGAGTCAGACATCCCTCGTACGGACTTCACATCAGCTTCAGCATCCTGCTTCCCACCGCATCCCCTCTCTCATTGTTTGTGAGTGTAATATTTTATTGGTTTTCATTCAATCTTTCTCACAGTACTGCACTGATGAGATGTGCGCCCTCTTTTTTTCTTTTGTCTTGTTCCACTCTTTCCAGTTCCAGCACATCCTTCCTGAGGATTGGTGACCAGAACTGGTCGGAATCCTCCAGATGTGGCCAAACCAGAGTTTTATAAAGTGGCAGGATTATCATTTAATCTTGTAAATTCCCTTTTTTTATGCATGCTAATAGTCAGCTGTTGGCTTTGCTTGCTGCGGCTTGACACTGAATGCTATTGCTCAGTCTGTCTTCTACCAGGACCCCCAGATCTTTCTCCATACTGGATTCCCCCAGAGGTTCTTCCCTAGTGAGTAATTTGTGTTTATATATTTAGCCCCCAAGTGCTAATTACTTTACATTTTTCAACATTAAACCTCATTTGCCATGTAATTGCCCACCTCATTGCTTTAATCAGGTTTTCTTGTAAAGTTTCTATATCCTGATGTGAAGTTATTGCTATGCTTATTTTTGTGTCGTCAGCAAAAACTGAAATTGAGCTATTTATACCGACCTCTATGTCATTTATGAATACATTAAACAGAATTGGTCCTAGAACCCCACGTACACGTTATTTATCACCACCCTTTGGACACGCCCCATAACCGGTTTTCTATCCAAGAACAAACCATATGAACTATGCCTACAGACCAGTTTGTAGATTAAGCATTTGTGGGGAACTGTATTGAATGCTTTTGCAAAATCCAAATACTCCACATCCACAAGCCTTCCATTATCTACATGGTAGCTCACTTCCTCATATAATGTTAACAGAGGGGTCTGGCAGGAACGCCCCTTTGTAAACCCATGCTGATTACTACTGATGATACTGTTTTCATCAGCAAATTCTTGGATATAGTCCCTTATCATCCTCTCCAATAGTTTACATACTATCAATATTAGACTGACTGGCCTGTAGTTTCTAGGGATATATCTCTGCCCTTTTTTGAATATTGGTACCATGTGGGCTTTTCTCCTATCAGTTGGTACCATTCCTGTCAGTATGCTGTCCATAAAGATTAGAAATAATGGTCTGGCTATAACCTGAGTTCTTTGAGGAGTCTCGGGTGTAAGCCATCTGGTCCTGGTGATTTATTTGTGTTAAGCTTTTTTAGCCTTTCCCAGACACTGGCTTCTGTTAGCCACAAGAGTACATCCTGTTACGTGTTACTAGTAATACAGTCATGGTTGTTATACACCTCCTTTTCCTGTGTAAAACCTGAGAAGAAGAAAGCATTTAGTACAGTTGCCTTCTCCTTGTCATTTGTAACCATCTTCCCTTCATCATCCAATATGTGGCAAATTAGCTCTGACCTCGCTTTTTTACTTAATATATTTAAAACATTTTTTGGTATTTTTTTACTCTCCTCCTCTATGTGTCTCTCATAGTCTATTCTTAGCTGCCCTGATTGTGTTCGTATACCTCTTATTGCATTCCTTGTAGTGTTTGAATACCAGCAATGACCCCTCCATTTTATAGATTTTAAAGCCCATATTTTTGTCTTTAATATGATTTTTTTACGTTATGGTTTAACCACCCAGGTTTAACCTTCATTCTTCTATATTTACTGCTCATTGGAATGCACTGGGTGATTTTACTGGCCTTATGGGCTGTATGCTTTTTAAATTTGTATACACAGTGGCGTTCCTTTTACTATTGAGTGTAAATAAAGCCTGTTGTTTTATTAAAATGATTGTGTAGGTCTCATGTGGGGGCCATTAAAGTCCATATCATGGCAGAATATATTTCTGCTTGATTCTGCTTTCACCATTTAATTTTAGGATGTGGTACGGTGAAGGTCTTTTTTTTTTAAATACAGTCAAGACTACACATTTCCTTTCATGTCTAAAATAACAGAGTTGTTTGTTTTTACTTAAAAATGTTTTCTTAGTGAATTTACACCATAAATATGAATAAAACCTTCAAAAACATAACTATGGTAAACAAATATGACACTGAGATAATGCAACACCTCAATGATTATGAGGTTTATAAGAAACTTGGAGATACTATTCCAGATTTTTATTTTCAGGCTTTAAATGAATCTTTCATGTGTGATTTCATTTGTTGAATTTCTTTAAAAACCTGTTTTTTAACACGTGGCTGTGCTATGATCCATAACATGTGATTCAATCCAACTAGTTGACCTTTGGCTACCCTTCTTCATTAAGCAACTGTGGACGTACACTAGCATAGCACATGAAGAATGTATTAAAAGAGTCACTGAATAGTAGCTGATGCACTTTTTCTTTTCTTGCTTGAAGTCATCTGGTAAAAGAACGTGTGTTTTTTTGCACTTGCAAAGGACATCAATGGGATCCAATATTTCCCAATCTTGCACAGGCACATTTATTGACTGGCATGAGCATACTTTTAACCACTATATGGCTTGATGGCAGTACACAGGTGACATCTTGTACTAGGGTATCTGTTGATTCTATTTGTTTTCTATACAGTAGATAACAACATAGTTCCATTTGTAAACTCTAATATTGAGTTAGAAAACTGTTTATCAATGGTCTTAAAGGGTAACTTCTCTTTCGTGTGAAAAAAAAAAGCAAATGAAAAAAAAAAAAGAAACAAATATAGCGTGTACAATTGCTACACAGGTCATATTGTAATTGAATGTTATTAAAAAGTACCATTCCTTTTTAATCTGCAGCGCTGTAATTTTCTGTAAAATGCAATGCACTATGGCTACCTGGAGTACTGTGTACAGAATGCCCCCCAGAAACATAATTTCCTGCTTGCGTGATTGGCTCAGTGATTTTCCCAGAAGTCTGCATTAAGATATCAGTCAGAGTTTGATCAATCCCCTGCAACAAAAATGTCATTTTTGGTGATATACTCCCAAAGGGAAATTAAAGGCATGCAGACCTTGCCACTTTCCTCATTAGAGCCCTGCAAGTGCAGCAACTGATTGAGAACTATAAAATCACTCCCATACAGATTAATTTCTTAGGAATAACAAAAGGTAGGAGGAATCTGCAACAAAGTTTGTTAAAATCCTCGCAATGTACATAGATCACCCAGAGGGGAATGCTTTTTTTTTCTCAAAAGTGGAGTTAAGGGCAATACACAATAGAAACTGGCCGACATTTGGCCCGTGTGTACGGCAGTCAGTCTAACAGTAGCCGGCTGAACGGGGAATGACTGAAAAAGGTCTGCTGACTAGTGTCTTCTGGCGGTGGGGGGGGCTCCATCTCCCCGTCAGAACACAATAGCATAGCAGGGGAGATTACTGAATTAACATTGGATTGTAAGTAACGGCACTCCTCCTGAGCACTTTTTTTTGTTCAGTCTGCTGGGTTGAACGAAAAAAAAAATACTAGTGTATACTAGGCTTAACTCTTTCAAGCTGAACTCCAGGCAAACAACTAAATACAAAGATGAAATACATAGATTGAGGCTTTTTCTTTTTCTTACCTTCCAAAGGATTTTATTACTTTATTTCAGGGATTATATAGCACTGACAATTTACACATCGCTTTACATGCTGTACATTACCATCAGGCCCTGCCTTCAAAGAGCTTAAGATGAATACAAGGCTTCCTCTGATTGGCTGAGGTGGGGAGCTGGGAGGATGACATCACAATTTCCACCTCAGCCAGAGGAAGCTTTGCATTCATTCATAAAAATACAAAGCTTCCTGTGAATGGCTAAGCAGTGCTCAGCCCAACTTAATTTTGTTCCGGCATTAAACCCGGAAAGTCCCCGTACATCATGTTGCATGTCTTGGTGTAGTTTACACCCAATTTGTGACTATTTGCAGCACAACACACTTATTTATTTATTTGCACCACTTTGTGGGAACTCATTTTTGTTTGCAGCAGCATCGTAACCCTCTACGCACCTAAGGGTAAAACAAATCTAAATGCCTAAGCTCAATTTTGCATTTTTGACATGTGTTAGTAAAACAGTACATACAGTGCCTTGAAAAAGTATTTATACCCCTTGCAATCTACCACATTTTGTCATATTACAACCAAAAACGTAAATGTATTTTACTGGGATTTTATGTGATAGACCAACACAAAGCGGTACATAATTGTGAAGTGGAAGGAAAATGATAAATGGTTTTAATTTTTTTTTCACAAATAAATATGTGAAAAGTGTAGCATGCATTTGTATCCAGCACCCTTTACTCTGATACCACTAATTAAAATCTAGTGGTACCAATTTTCTTAAGAATTCATCTAATTAGTCAATAGAGTCCACCTGTGTGTCATTTATTCTCAATATAAATGCAGCTGTTCTGTGAAGCCCTCAGAGGTTTGTTAGAGAAGCTTAGTGAGCAAACAGCATCATGAAGTCCATGGAACACACCAGACAGGTCAGGGATAAAGCTGTGGAGAAATTAAAAGCAGGGTTAGGTTATAAAAAAATATCCAAAGCTTTGAACATTTAATGGAGCACTATTCAATCCATCATCCAAAAATGGAAAGAGTATGACATAACTGAAAACCTACCAAAACATGTCCGTCCACCTAAACTGACAGGCCGGGCAAGGAGAGCATTATTTAGAGAAGCAGCCAAGAGGCCCATGGTAACTCTGGAGGGGCTGCAGAGATCCACAGCTCAGGTGGGAGAATCTGTTCACAGGATAACTATTAGTCGTGCACTCCACAAATCTGGCCTTTATGGAAGAGTGGCAAAAAGAAAGCCATTGTTGAAAGAAAGTCATAAGAAGCACCTTTTGCAGTTTGCGAGAAGCCATGTGGGGGACACAGCAAACGTGAAAGAAGGAGCTCTGGTCAGATGAGACCAAAACTGAACTTTTTGACCTAAAAGAAAAAACGCTGTGTGGTGGAAAACTAACTCTGCACATCACCCTGAACACACCACCGTGAAACATGGCAGTGGCAGCATCATGTTGTGGGGATGCTTTTCTTCAGCAGGGACAGGGAAGCTGGTCAGAGTTGATGGGAAGATGGAGGAAGCCAAATACATGGCAATCTTAGAAGAAAACCTGTTAGAGTCTGCAAAAGACTTGAGACTGGGGCGGAAGTTCACCTTCCAGCAAGACAAGGACCCTAAACATACTGCCAGAGCTACAATGGAAATGGTTTAGATCAAAGCATATTCATGTGTTAGAATGGCCCAGTCAAAGTCCAGGCCTAAATCCAAATGAGAATCTGTGGCAAGACTTGAAAATTGCTGTTCACAGATGCTCTCCATCCAGTCTGACAGATCTTGAGCTATTTTGCAAAGAAGAATGGTCAAAAATGTCACTTTCTAGATGTGCAAAGCAGGTAGAGACATACTAAAAATGACTTGCAGCTGTAATTGCAGTGAAAGATAGTTCTACAAAGTATTTACTCGGAGGGGCTGAATACAAATGCACGCCACACTTTTTACGTATTGATTTGTAAAACATTTTGAAAACCATTTATCATTTTCCTTCCACTTCACAATTATGTGCCACTTTGTGTTGATCTATCACATAAAATCCCAATAAATTACATTTAGGTTTTTGGTTGTGGAAAATGTCAAAGGGTTTGAATACTTTTTCAAGGCAATGTATCAACTACTTTGTGCATCCAGGTAGATTATACCACGTTTTTTTCAGGACAAATTTGTTTTTCATTTGGTGGTAAATGGTAATGGATATCTCCTGATTTTATTTTTATTATCAAAGGAAAATTGGGCCAAAATAATAAAAAAAAAAAAAAATGTAAATTTAACTGTATATTTCTTGCTACTACCATAACCTACCACCAAAAAACAACCCAAAATAAATTCTCCTGCTCCTGACAATCGCAGCGATAATACATATGTGTATATTAGTTTTTGTTTGTATCCGTAGTACAGCCCAGAAACAATAGTGCGCATTTTTTTTTTTTTAACAATCAGGAGTGCTTTATTGAAAAGTATAAAATGCAGTACAAAAGAAAAAAGAAGTAAACAGACCATGTGTATAGAAGTACATACAATTACGGATCATATATTTGACAAAGGGTAAACTCCTGCTCACATAATTGTTATCATACTACTTTCAAGGCATCTACACCAATTCGCATAGTATTCTTTATAAACCATGCTAGACAGTCCTATCAGGCACATCAAAAACATTGTCAGCTAATCCATGGTAACCAAACCTTCTCATACTTCCATGGGCATCCCCGACTCGTATACGTCAGTCTATAGAGAGGCAAAGCGTTGTTAATTCTCTTTTCCCAGGAGGATAGGGTCGGAGGGCGAGCGGAGGTCCACCCAGCAAGAATCTCTTTCTTGGTGTAATAGAAGAGGAGCGAAATTAAAATTTTGCTATGATGCGACTTGTGCTCATCCTCATGTATGCCCAGCAAGGCCATCTCAGGTGTTTTAGGAACTGACAAGTCCATTCTAAGATTTAAGTGATCATACACTCCCATCCAGAACTTTATCAAAGCAGGGCAGTCCCAGAACATGTGAAGATACGTACCAATCTGGGTTTGGCATCTAGGGCAATGTGGATCCCTATCGGGGTAAATATTGGATAACCTCGCCGGAGTGAAATAGATCCTGTGTAAAAATTTTGTTTGTGTCAGTTTATCTCCGGCAGATATTACCAGTTTGGGACCTTGCTCTAGACAAGTCTCCCAGTCCTCTCTATCCAAAGTGGGGATGTCCGATTTCCAAGTATTCCACAACCTGTCCATCTTGGGTATATTCCTAGGCAGCAGCGTGCTATATATGGCAGACAGGGGTTTCACTAGATCATTACTGGACAACAGATCTTCTAACGGGTCTAATTGTAGTAGAGGAGGGACAGGGAATTGTGCCCGAGTCGCATGACGTAATTGAGCGTATCGGAAGAACATCCATCCCGGAAGCCCATACGTTCTTGACATAAGCGCAAAGGACATCAATTCCCCATTGGGCATAATATCCCTTAGGGTTTTGATTCCGAATCCTGCCCATAATTGGGGATCAGGAATTGTTCGGTAATGGGGCAACTGAGGATTTCCCCAAAGAGGCTGGACAGGCGCCCAACGCCCCTCAAGGGAGAAGCTCTTACTAGCCATCTTCCATACCTGTAGTGTTGCTCTAGTCGGAGCAGGAAGCTCCGTATATGCTTTTACCCCCCTATAGACCAAATTTTGCAGATCTTGTAAAGAGCCAAGCTTCGCAGCCTCTACGCATACTGCCGCATTAGAACGCCTCCCCTCAAACCACCAGTACGTCGTCACCAGCATCGCCGCCCAATAATAGAGTCTGAAATTGGGGGGAGCAAGCCCCCCCAACTGTGTGGGGAGTTGTAATGTGGACTTGGCTAGACGCGGAACAGCTGCATTCCAGATGAAGGAATTAATTTGTTTATCTATTTCCCGAAAAAAGGATGCCGGGAGCCAGATCGGGCTATTTCTAAAAAGGTACGTGAACTTGGGTAAGAGCATCATTTTTAAGATGTTTATACGCCCCAGCAGATTCAGAGGTAGTCCAGACCATGCACGGCACCTTTCTTTAAGGAGGTGGAGTAAAGGAAGTATATTTAGGTTATAGTATTGTGCAGCATCCCTGGATACCCGAACCCCGAGGTACTTGAACTCTGTGACCCACTGGAGAGGCGTACCTCCCGTCGCATCAGGGATCCCACTATCAAGGGGGAAAAGGACTGATTTAGACCAATTTATTCGAATCCCCGACGTAGCACCAAATCTATCAAAAATGTCCAAAGCGGCCATCAGAGATGGGCCAGCATCATTCAAGTAAAGTAATGCGTCGTCCGCATACAATAAAATCTTCTCTTCAAGTCTACCAATCTGCATCCCTCTGACCTCCGAGGATTCTCTAACCAGAATCGCCAATGGCTCCAGGGCTAGAGCAAATAAACTAGGTGACAGCGGGCACCCCTGGCGAGTGCCTCTGTGAAGTGGGAAGGGATCCGAGATCCTGTCATTGGTGCGCACCCTAGCCTTCGGTGCTCTATAAAGCAATTTAATCCATTGGCAAAACCCAGGGCCGAAGCCAAATCTCTCTAGCACTTCCCCAAGATATTCCCACTCCACAGAGTCAAACGCCTTTTCAGCGTCCAGGGAGGCGATCACTCTATCCCCACAGTTATCATGGGCGATGGACAGGTTGAGGAACAGACGCCTGATATTAATATCTGTCCCCTTGCCCGGCATGAAACCGGTCTGGTCAACATGGATCAATGTGGAAATGATTGAGGACAGGCGGGTGGCAAGGATTTTGGCTAGAATTTTTGTATCCACGTTAAGTAATGAAATGGGCCGGTAGGACGCACATTCCTGAGGATCTTTACCCTGTTTGTGGATCAAAACTATGACCGCCTCCTCCATGGATTCCGGCAGAGCACCCCTCTCAGCCAGTACAGCAAAGAGGGACGTGAGTTTAGGTGCAAGCAGCTCCATATTCTGAGAGTAGAACTCCGTAGGGAGTCCGTCCACCCCCGGGGTCTTTCCTTTCTGCAAGCCACTTATTGCAATCTGTACCTCCTCCAGGGAGATATCCTTATCCAACATTGCCCTGTGCTCCTCAGATAATGTAGGAAAGGGGATATTATTCAAATACTCCTGCAATGCCAAAGTATTACTACTAGTTCTGGAAGTGTATAGATCACTAAAAAAATGGGAAAATCTAGCATTGATGTCCTCTGGAGAGGTCAGCAACTCCCCACTATCGTCCCGCACTCCCGCTATGTGTGTGGTTCCCATCTGTCCACGAGCCAGCCAGGCCAATAATCTCCCGTTTTTGTTGCCATATTCAAATATCCTTTGCGTTGAGTGTAGCATAGATTTCTTAGTTTGTTCTACATTAAATAAAGAAAGTTCCCTTAGAGCTCTCTGCCATATATGGTAGTTAGGTTCAGTAGGGGATCTTACATATGCAGCTTCAGTCTCCCCCGCCTCTCCCTCCAGCCGCTCCAGGGACCGACCAGCCTCCCTCTGAAGTGAAGATATACGGGATATGTATTCCCCCCTAACCCAGGCCTTGAAAGTATCCCAGAGGATCAGTGAGTCCACAGATTCAGTATGTCGCAGCCAGAAATTGCATATAGCTTCCGGCAGTACCTCCTGAATCCTCTCGTCCAACGCCCAAAATCTGGAAAGACGCCATAGCCTTGGGCCAGCAGGTCTACCCAAGGAGATGACAAGGCTTAGGGGAGCATGGTCTGAGATACCCCGCGCCAAGTGTTTAACCTCCCTCGTCCAACAGAGTGCACCCCCAGATACATATGCCAAGTCTATACGGGATAGGGCTCTGTATGAAGCTGAGTGGCAGGTATATTCTCGGTCCCTAGGATGAAAATGACGCCATGCATCCGTCATCGCAAAAGTACTTGCCCAGTTCTGCAGCTCTGTCGAGATGCGGGCCCCCGGGGTTTAATCTATCCGCCTCCTGGGAGGGCACCAAGTTAAAGTCCCCAAAAATAAAGACTTCTTGAGTATGGTATCCCATGACATTTTGCATAATGTCATAGAGAAGTTGAGCCTTCGCAGGAGGGGGGAGGTACAGACCCACCAATACCATTTGTCTAGAGTGTACAGTCATATGAATAATCACGTATCGTCCCTCAACGTCGGTCTTGACATCAAGAATCTGAAATGGGAGGGACCTGCGGATCAAAACACTCACCCCCCTAGCATAGCCGGAGTAGGTAGAGTGGTAATGTGCTCCCACCCAGGCCTTTTTTAACCCAAGAATTTTAGAGCCAATCAGGTGCGTCTCTTGTAGAATGCATATGTGAGGTAAGTATTTTTGTATATATTTAAAAACAAGAGACCTCTTAACGGCTGAATTTAATCCCCTGACATTCCACGAAATAATGGAGATGTCAGCCATCTATCAGAGCACCAAGAAGTACAGTTAGTCGGATCCGCAAGCCCCACCCATCCCTCAGCCCCCCGAAAGGACAGCATGTCCCGATATCATATATTCCATACAGAAATAACATTAACCACATATCTGCCAGTAAGTTGTACTGTAATGAAGGGCATAATATCCCTCTTGTGTTATGAGCAACTCCTTTTATAGCAAACCTACGAACACATCTAACTCCCTTGTGTCTGCAACGGCAGAAAACTTCCCCCCCTCCCCCACACCCCCTTGAAACTGGTGATGTGTCAATACCCATAAATCCCAACTGTTATAACCGTAGTAGGGGCGTGGACTTAAATGCGATGAGGTTGTCTAGCCAGACAACAGAGATGCTGACAAGACATAAAATATAAACACATATATTTCTCCTGGACTAATGCAGGGGCACATATCTTAGTTACAGTGTGGAGGCCTTGGTCGCACTCTCACCTAACTCAGCCATTAGCAAAAATCTCATGTAATGTAAAGAATCATGTCTCCTGGGCTGTTGCAGGGGTATATATCTTAGTTACAGTACCTAGGTACTAGGCATTCTCTCTCTTAACTCAGTTTTTAACAAAAACAGCGCACGTTACGAATAGCATTTCTCCTGGATTGATTTCAGGGGCACATATCTTAGTCACAGCACAACCACACTAGGTGCATTCACTTTTAACTGTAAGGCTGACATAGAAAACATAAATTACAGTGAGCCTGTCTCCTGGGCTATCACAGGGGAGACATATATATTTCCCCTGGACCAATGCAGGAGCACATATCTTGGTTACAGTGTGGAGGCCTTGGGCGCACTCTCACATTAACTCAGCCATTAGCAAAAATCTCATGTGCTGTAAAGAATCATGTCTCCTGGGCTGTTGCAGGGGTATATATCTTAGTTAGAGTACCTAGGTACTAGGCATTCTCTCCCTTAACTCAGTTATTAACAAAAACAGCGCACGTTACGAATGTCATTTCTCCTGGATTGGTTTCAGGGGCACATATCTTAGTTACAGTGCTACCACACTAGGTGCATTCACTTTTAACTGCAGGGCCAACATAGTAAACATAAATTACAGTAAGCCTTTCTCCTGGATTATCGCAGGGGCACTCATCTTAGTTACTAGACCAAAGATCTCGGCTCTATACACCTTATTTCAGATCCTAGCATAAAAGGCTTATTTAAAATGAAATATAGAACTAAAACCAGAAAAATATAACATAGAACCCCCTCCCCCCTGGAAACCACCTGCAGGTTGGTTATTTCCCTGCACCTGCCCTCAGCGTTTGTAGGATACCAGCAGGCATCAGGATCTATAGTTCGATAGTTCACTGCATGCAAATCCCTTGTGGCGAAGCACTGGATACACGTTCCAGCGGCATCCTTATCTTACTTAGCCCTCAGAACAACGTCTGGTGGAGTTTGTAAATCCTAGAGGGTCTTTGATATGTTGGTCTTCCTCTATTCCAGGTGCGCAGTAAAAGTTTTGTCAGCCAAAGCATCCAGTGCGGTTAAGTAGCACAGCATCAGTTGTTTGCACCAGAGTCACCATCACTGACTGAGATTAGTAGGTAGCAGCTTAATAAATGAGGGCTATAAACAATAGTGTAGCTTCCAGGGCAGACTGGAGAAAAACGAAAGTAATCCCACCTTTAACGGTGTTGCAGTAGGGCCTCAAGCCAGGTGGCAGCCTCTCGGGGAGATGTAAAGAATTTTACCGTCTCACCGTCCTGTACCCTCAATCTGGCCGGAAAGAGTATGCTATACTTAATGTTCCGTGCCCTGAGCGATGCTTTCACCTGATCAAAAGACCTACGCAGTTTCTGTGTTTCAACAGAATAGTCTGGAAAAAAGAGCAGGTTTGCATTTTGGTACTTTACTTCACCTACCCTGCGCGCCTCTCTCAGCACTGCATCCCGGTCTCTAAAGTTAAGCATACGGAAGATCATGGTGCGGGGGTTGGAACCTGGCGGTCCGGGCACAGGAGGGATCCGATGCGCTCGCTCCACAGTGTAAAAGGGGGAAAACTGCGCCGCTGGGAGCAGGGTTTTCAGTAGTTCCTCTACAAAGACCGTGGGATTTTTCCCCTCAGCTCCTTCTGGCATGCCGACGATCCGAAGATTGTTTCTTCGGTTCCGGTTCTCGGAATCATCCACCTTGTATTCTAGAGCCCGGACTTTAGTCTGCAGCGTGCGGATGGATGCAGTATGATCCGAGACCGCGTCCTCCGCCAGACCCACCCGCTCCTCCACCTCAGACACCCTCGATCGAAGCTTGTCTTGGTCCTGTCGGATCAAACTCACATCTAGTTGCACAGATTCAATCTTGCTCGTCAAGGCAGCCTGGCAGGAGGCTATTGCAGCCATGACCTCCGGAAATCCGAGCTGTGTCGTCTCGGCCGGGTCTGCGGCCTCCGTCTGCGACGCCATATTGGATAGCCGCCGGGGAGATCCCGCCACGTGTGAGTCCACAATCAGGGCTGTATCATCCAGGTTTTGCGGGAAACGTAACTTTTTGGCCCGCCGACGTGTTCGGTATGGCATTCAGGCTATTAGGGGTAGTTTCCCTCACAGTTTAGTAGCCAGGGGTCCGGATATTAGGAAGTCCGTCAGCAGAGCTCCAAGAAACACGTCCTCCTAAGTTGCCATCTTGGCCACGCCCAATAGTGCGCATTTTACTTTTTTTTTTAATCCTACCTTAACCACTTCAGCCCCTGAAGATTTTACCCCCTTCCTGACCAGAGCACTTTTTACAATTTGGCACGGCGTCGCTTTAACTGACTCATGCAATGCTGTACCCAAACAAAATGTACGTCCTTTTTTTGCCCACAAATAGAGCTTTCTTTTGTTGGTATGTGATAACCTCTACGGTTTTTAATTTTTGCACTATAAATAAAAAAAAAATAGCGACAATTTTGAAAAAAAAAGCAATATTTTTTACTTTTTGCTATAATAAATATCCCCAAAAATGTTTTTAAAAAACAAATTTCTTCATCAGTTTAGGCCAATATATAGTCTTCTACATAATTTTGGTTAAAAAAAAATCGCAATAAGCATATATTGATTGGTTTGCGCAAAAGTTATAGCATCTACAAACTATGGGAAAGATTTATGGCATTTTTTTTTTACTAGTAATGGCGGTGATCTGTGATTTTTAGCGGTACTGCGACATTGCGGCGGACAGATCGGACACTTTTGACACATTTTAAGAAAATTACTGTGTAAATGTAACTGGTAGGGAAGGGGATAACACTAGGGGGTGATCAAGGGGTTACCGTATTTATCGGCGTATAACACGCACTTTTGTCCCCTTAAAATCAGGGGAAAATCGTGTGTGCGTGTTATACGCCGATCCCCCGACGATTGTGAGCCTTTTGGCAGCTCTCGGCGGCTTTTGGCCACTCTCGGCGGCTTTCCGCTTTTCTCTGCGGCTTTCGCCCATTCTCGGCAGCTTTTGGCTATGCTCGGCGGCTTTTGGCCGCTTCCGGACATTCTTGGCGGCTCTCGCAGTCCCGCGTTAGCCACTGAAAGCCGAGTGCATCCGAAAGCCGCCAAGAGCCGCTGAGAATGGCCGAGAGCCACCGAGAACGGCGGCGCCATTTTCAAAGGACAGATTTCTGCAAACGAAGGGCAAGGCTACAGATGGACACTGACAAGGCTGCAATGGGAGACAATGCTGCAATGGGGGACAATGCTGCAATGGGGGACAATGCTGCAATGGGGGACAAGGCTGCAATGGGGGGCTGCAATGGGGGACAATGCTGCAATGGGGGACAATTCTGCAATGGGAGACAAGGCTGCAATGGGGGACAAGGCTGCAATAAGGGACAAGGCTACAGATGGACACTGACAAGGCTGCAGATGGATACTGATGAGGGTGCATTGATGGGCATTTAAATGTAAGTTTTTTTCCTTAAACTTCTCTCCTAAAAGTTTTTTTCCTTAAAATTCCCTCCTAAACTTGGGGTGCGTGTTATACGCCGGCGCGTGTTATACACCAATAAATACAGTAAATGTGTGTTCCCTAGATGTGTTCTAACTGTATGGGGATGTGACTGACTGGGAGAGGAGACATATCGTTGTTCCTGCTCAGTAGGAACAACGATATGTCTCCTCTCCCCTGACAGAACAGGGATTTGTGTGTTTACACACACAAATCCCCATGCTGGCGCCTCGTGCCTGCGCGTGGCCGGTGACAATCGCGCTCGCTGTCCACGTGCATCGGGTCCTCCGCCGTGAAGCGGGCGCACCTCCGGCATTGCTTGCTTGCCCTCTGTGGCTCTTAAAGGGTACAACGTACGCATACGGGGTTTCTGCCGACATATATTGGCATGAGCCGGTCAGCAAGTGGTGGTCTCTCGTCCATTCACAGAGATAGAAAACACAGGGGCAGGGTTCACAGTGACTGATTACTGTGATAGCCAATCAGAGGCTATCACAGTGATCAGGTGACCTGGAACCGTTCCAGGTCCCGATCGTTAGAACGGGGCCCTAGGCTCTCGGTGAGGCCCCGGTCTCTGTGCTGGGAGCGCGCCATGGGGAGGGCTCCCAGCACAAGGAGAGATAAGCAAATATGCGGCTCTTCGGAAAAAAGCACAGTGCAGTGGGGCCCCATATTTACGCATAGTCTGCGTGAAGGGATTTATTAAAAAGACCACTAGAAATTCACATTGGGCAGAGCAAGAGGTTATTCATTTAATATTGGCAGTGTACTGTATGTAGCTGTTGCAACATACATACAGTGCTGACAGGGGCTGCATTTCTTAGTAATGGAAATAATTTGTTTGGGTTAGCATGACACAAATGAACTGTTTAAAATGAACTGAAACCAGGAGTTAGGCTTTAAATGGGAACTAAGTCATTGGCGGTTTTGATTGGGCATTGTAGCATGGCGTATCTCCTATGCATGCACAACTCATTAATTCATGCCAGCACTAAGGCACCATGCCAAGGATTTACCCTGAGCTGCAAATGCACAATTTGGTGAACATGCTAAAGAAGACTGCAAATAGGAAGATACGTTTGTTTCACTGCAGAAGAGACATAGTGATAATAAACTCCCTGTATGCTTTCTTTTTTTTCCATTTTAGTCCCACTTTAATTTTATTTATGCTAAGGTACATTACTGTGCTCATCCTGGCTCACAATGAAAATACATCACAATACAAAACACAAAACACTAAATGCATACAACTAGATCACTGGAATGCTTTTAAGACACAGAAGTTTACATGTTTGCAAGGGCATTATCCTGACATTCACAGTGCTCACATTTATACAGAAAACTGAGAAAACTGTGTAAACCATGGTTTTGAAGATAGGAACCTAGACAAGTTATGAGAGCTATAAATTAGCCTTTGGCTGGCATTTTAGACTTTACATTGGGGGAGAAGACCCTACCAATCATGGTTTATATCTCCCCCCTTAATGAATTTCAATTAGTGCAACACTACATTGTGAGGGAACATTAAGCTGGACAAACACATTTTCAAGTTCTAGAGAAAATGGGGGGGGGGGGGGGTTAACTGAGTCACACGTCTAAGAAAAGCTTAAGGATTTTAACACCAATTGTTTTTGTAAATGCTGATTTCTTCTTTTCACATTCAGTTTTTTACTATACTGGAATGTTTGTTCTTTCTGTTTTTTTTCAAAATGAAGGCATATTATAGAAGATGTTTTAATGTTTAGAGAACAACAACGCATGGTGTCCTGGGTACTTCCTCCCAGATCTGGACCAGGGCATCACTGAGCTCCTGAACAGACTGAGGTGCAACATGTTGGCGTCGGATGGACCGAAACATGTCCCAGAGGTGCTCTATTGGATTTAGGTCAGGTGAGCATGGGGGCCATTCAATGGTATCAATTCCTTCATCCTCCAAGAACTGGCTGCATACTCTCACCACATGAGGCGAGGCATTGTTGTGCACCAGGAGGAACCCAGGAACCCAGGACCCACTGCACCAGCGTAGGGCCTGACAATCAGTCCAAGGATTTCATCCCGATACCTAATAGCAGTCAGGGGGCCATTGTCTAGCCTGTAGAGATCTGTGTATCCCTCCATGGATATGCCTCCCCAGACCATCACTGACCCGCCACTAAACCAGTCATGCTGAACAATGTTAGAGGCAGCATAACGTTCTCCACAGCTTCTCAAGACCCTTTCACATCTGTCACATGTGCTCAAGGTGAGCCTGCTTTCATCTGTGAAAAGCACAGCGTGCCAGTGGTGGACCTGCCAATTCTGGTGTGTAATAGCAAATGCCAATCAAGCTCCATGGTGCCGGACAGTGAGCACAAGGCCCACTAGAGGATGTCTCCTGAAATCTCCTCCGTGCTCTTGAGACTGTGCTGGCGATACAGCAAACCTCCTGGCAATGGCACATATTGATGTGCCATCCTGGAGGAGTTGGACTGCCTGTGCAAGCTCTATAGGGTCCAGGTATTGCCTCATGCTACCAGTAGTGACATTGACCCTAGCCGAATCCAAAACTAGTGAAAAAAAGTTAGTAAAGGTGAGTAGGAAAAAAAATGTCAGTGGCCTCCACCTGTAAAACCATTCCTGTTTTGGAGGCCGTCTCATTTTTGCCCATCTAGTGCAACTGTTGTTAATTTCATTAACACCAAAGCAGCTGAAACCGACTAACAACCCCCTCTGCTACTTAACTGACCAGATCAATATCCCATGAGTTTAATTGACTTGATGCTATACTCTGATTAAAAATAGTTTCTTTAATTTTTTTGAGCAGTGTACATATGACTGATTTAAAAGTTGGTTTGCCAGAACCAGCCCCAAACAAGCCATCTGGAGCTAAAAAGATGTTGATTTGTGACACTTCTAGGAGGAATAAGGAGCAATCTACATGCTATGCTCCTAGGATGAGAAGAACATCATGCATATGTAGTAAGCAAATAGAATTGTTTATATATATATATATATATATATATATATATATATATATATATATATATATATATATATATATATATATATCAGTGTTTCCTAAATCCCACCTGAAAGTGTTTGTAAAGGCAGAAGTTTTTTTTTTATCTTAATGCATTATGCATTATGATAAAAAAAACTTCTGTGTGCAGCAGCCCCCCTCAGCCCCCTAATACTTACATGAGCCCATCTAGATCTAGCAATGTTGCAGGAGTGTCTTGGCTGCCCAGAACTTTCCTCCTCATTGGCTGAGACAGCAGTGCGGCACCATTGGCTCCAGCTGCTGTCAATCAAAGTCAGTCAGCCAATGAGAGGAGAAAGGGGGAGGGGTTGGGTTGCGGCTCCATGATTGAATAGACACAGAGCTGTAGCTTGTTTCGGGTGCCCCCATAGCAAGCTGCTTGCTGTGAGGGCACTCAACAGGAGGGAGGGGCCAGGACCATTGAAGAGGGACCCGAGAAGAGGAGGATCTGGGCTGCTCTATGCAAAACCACTACACAGAGCAGGTAAGTATAACATGTTTGTTATTTTTAACGTAAAAAAAATAACAAGACTTTACATTCACTTTAAATTCTACCAACAGTTCATGTTCCTTAATATAAGCCAAGTGACATGGCACTTTTTTTTTCCCTGAGAGATTGCCTTCCAGGAGACACGTGAAAAGCCCTTTTGACAACCTTAGGCCCAAGCCCCAATAAAGGGGGGGTTCTTGATCCCCTAAATGAGTTGGCTAGAACTTTTCTTTTTGTTGTCATATTGCTCTCAACAGTTAAAGTAGAACTATATGCAAAACTTTTTTTTTCATTTTGGATAGAGCAAATGAGGGTTATAAACCCATTCCATTTTTTTTCCCGTTATCTGTGTCCCATTGCAGAGATTTCCCTTCACTTCCTGTCCCATAGCCAAACAGGAAGTGTGAGGAAAACCCTGCAAATTAAGGGAATTCCTTGGGGACCCCTAGGTCACCATTGGAAGATTTCACCACTATTACTTATCTGGGCACAACACCCAAAATTTGGGATTTTCTTTTACTTTCACTTTCAATTATAATGGTAAACAGGACAAATAAAGAGGGTGGATCTCATGATTTCATAATAAAAAAAATTGCCACCATCTACATTGTTTTAGTCTTGCTTTATATGTATAGTATTCACTCTGAATTAAAAAATGTTTATATATTGTGAGCAAGGTTCACACTATTGCAGCTCTGTGCAGGAGCGTTTTCAGGGGCATAGCAGCCCATTCATTTGAATGGTTTAGTGTACCTGTGGGAAATGCAGAAAAAAGGTCCCTGGACCCTTTTGCAAAACACACCGGTTGCAGCACCATGTCATTTCCACACCCAAAAATGTGCTGCGGTTTCCGATGCATGGGGGTGCCATTAAGAATTGATGGCTGTGGGAACGCATGCAATTTACACACTCTTCAGCATCCCCATTAGTGTGAACCTAGGGTTACAGAGCAGTAACTGATTACCGTTTCCAAGGTAAATAAAATAAGGTTAAGAATGTTTTTGAAGTATAGCAAGCGACACAGTAATCGCTGTAATCCTTCTCATTCTACAAAGAGTCTATAAAGAAGGCACTGTCATCGTGCACATCATTCACTGACATTATAAACGCTGTAATCCTCTTAAGTATGTAATTACATGGCAGTACCCTAATAATATCTAATGTATTAAAACATCTGCTGAGTAATAAAGACTGTT